>NW_007730215.1:52435-63386 GCF_000696425.1 Galeopterus variegatus
CCGCCGCCCTCTCGGCTGCGGCCCGAGCCCGTGCGGTCTACGCCGGGCCCGGACGCCCTTTCCCTCCGGCGATTCCCAGCCGGGCTTCGCTTGACTCCCCTCCAAGGCCACCCCGCAGAATCCAGCCGGCCCCACAGTTACCCGATGAAACGGGAGTCCAGAGAGAAACGACTCTCCGTGCCTTGAGACAAAAAGACGTGACACTAGTGGTTTGCCTTCCCAGCTCTGCCCTGTCAATCACTACAGGAAAATACAGTGATTCCTAAGTGAAGGAGCTTCGTTTCCCTCCCAGTTATTTAAACTGGTCGAACAACCTGGTCTCAGTTTTTTATATGGAAGTTAAAAATGTCAGTGCTACTTAACCATTACCTTTGATATTAGAGAAGAAAGTAATGATCAGATGTGATTCAAATCTCATCATGAACAGTTCCTTTTAGTCACTAAAACCTCACAGATAACTTTCAGAATCTGGTCGCCAGAGAGACCCTCTTATTCTTACTTAGAGGAGCCACAGTCCTAATATTAGGACTTATCCTGGTTTGCAGGTTTCATTTTAAGGAGAATGGCAGTTGTAGGGACATTGCTGCCCTTTGGAGTGGATGTGCTTTAGACAGAAGTGACCATGCGTCACTTTTCTGTTACAGCTTTAGAGCATTAAACGCCTTCAGGACTCTGCAAATTAACACACACACGCACACACATGCACCCCATTCCCCTTATCCTCTCCCAAACAAAACCCCAGAGCGAGCCAAGCTATCCCAGAAAGTAGCTCTGATTTCTACTGGTAATGTTGGTACTGGGTAGGTTTGAAGCTGCTTATGAAACAGTGGCTTGTATGTCAGCCAAAGAATTCCTCTTTTACTTCCCAGATGCTTGCCAGTGGGGGAAGATAACCATTTTTCCAGATTATTAAAGGAGGCTTGCAAATGGGTAGGACAAAATATGAGAATATATCTTGAGACACCAAGATATATGTGTATCAATTTTGGCTTTAATTTCAATCCCTACTCAATAAATGTATTTTCATCATTTACATCAATAAATGCAATAGGTACATTTCATAACCTATTCCCCACCTAATTCAGGCTGATTATTATCTTGTTTTGAGTTAACATTTTTATTTAATATATATTTTAAATATATATATTTAAAAACCGTATACTTTAAAGTATATATCTATTTAAACAACTATCTTTTCCTTCAAAAAACAAACTAGGAAATATCTTTGGAGTATTTGTGAAGCTGGTAATGATCAGCACTATTCTCTCAGACCCTAGGTCAAATCTGTAAGTCAGATTTGGTGGGTTTTAATTAGAGACCATCATAGTATTTATGGGAAATTGGTGGCCTACTCTACGTGATATCTATTTTTCTGTCTTTACAAAACTGGTGTCTGGTCAATTATAAAAGCACTCACCTTGAAAACTGAATTCGGCCCCCAAACCAATGCATATGAAGATACATACTAGCTAAATCTCTGATTTTGAGGTGTTACATTTGATTTTTGAGAAAAAACATTGATAAATTCAAAACCTCAGTGTGTAGCCTCAAGGACCTGAAATGTAGGTGTGATCTGGAATTCTGATCTTGTCATATTTCTAATAGCAGTATTCACTTATATTCATGTGAGGAAGCTTAATACATTTTGTCTGAGAATCAGGCTGTTGGGGGTGATGGTGGTGGAGCAGAGGACTGGGGGACAATGGCTCTGAGAAGGTTACAATGTGCATGTGGTGGAGCCCAATGCTGGGTGTGGATTCCTTCTTGCTACAGTAGTTATAAGACTGGAAGTGAGAGGAGGAGGAGGGGTGGGAAGGAGCTGGAGGTCATGTTGGCTTGGACTTCCTTCCTAGGAAGAACTACTTTCTGCTTTCCCTTTCCCTTTGTGAAGGGCCTCTTCTGTGTACAGAAATTCTTTCTGTGATGGAAATTTTAAACTTTGAGTTGCAACTCATTAGTGAGTAGTGAACTTGATTTAGTGACTGGCATAAAGAAAAAAATTTTTTAAGTGGAGTAGTATAGAAACAGTCAATGTAGGCCACATGATATGAGAGCAAGTTTTGTTTGATAAAACTTTAGTTTTATTTATGTTTGTATGTTTATATTAGGCCATGGTGTAAAATGTATTTCTAACTGTATGTTTTAGTCAAAAATGTTTGAAAACCACTGTGGTAGGCCTTGGCTCAGGTCTTACCTTCTCTGACAACTCTTTCTGGGTCACACCAGAGCTTAATGGTTTCTCAGTCCTTTTGTCGCATTGTCACTTATTTGTGCTACTTATTTAATGTTTCTCTAATGTTTTACTGTATTATTAACTTCTCGCGTGTATTTCTTCCTTATTGAATTTAAACTTCTCCAAAGATGTATATTTTCAGCCTCTTTGCGTACTTTATGGTTTCTTAAAATGGTTCTGTACACATGGTATGTAATCAACAAATGTAGGTGATTAATTATGTACCTAACAAAAGCAAGTCTGATCTCAGCTGGTAGTCCACATTTTCGGGGATGCATTTTTTAACCTGTTCCCTGCCTCTGCTGCAAGCTCGCTCATGTTCCCCTGTTACTGGCTCTCATAGCACTTTGTAAAGCCTTCATAACACTTATTGAAGTTTAAATACAAATATTTATTGACTAAGTGGTTTGTTTCCTTCACCAGAGTGAAAACTTTATTAGAGCAGACCAGATCTTTTGAGCTCAACTGTACCTAGCACAGTACTTGGCACATAATGGACAATCAGTAAATACTCACTGACTGACTGATTGATTATTAATAGACTGAATGACTTCAAAATGACCGGTAGTTGGTCTGGGAGAGGCAGCAGGCCCTTTCTTTTTCTTGTCAGGAAGATGTTTTGCTAATAATCAACTATGGATGAGAAGAGAAGACTCAGACCTAATAACTTGAGGAAATTAAAATTTTGTGTGGTGACATTGTCTTATTTTTCTTTTATTATGCTAGCAACACAATATTGGTTCACTTGCACCTGGCTGTAGAAATGCACCCCTGTAAGAAACAGCTACATGAATGATATCTCTGCAATTTTTGAAAAACCATTAAGGAGAAAATGGATTCTATTGCATGAGTTTTAGTTTGTGACCTACACAAGAAATCCTTCTTAGAATTTGTAAGTTGTTTCTTTCTCTTGATAAACTGAGAGTCCTCCTCTTATTAGATAAATGAGAGCTATGACCCCCTGTGAATTTCCCTCTCTGCCTTGGCTGACAGTTCAGGCCCAAGATTTGGGGTTAAAACGCAATAGCTCTTTTCAACCTAGATCTTTTGGAATATTTATCTTCTCATTCTCCAGCCTTTTATAACTTGCTTTTTATTGTTTGTTTTAAAAAATTGTTTTTTATTATGTGCTTTTTGAATCTATTACACTGATGTCAGCATACTGTGGAGGAAATGGAATGCATCAGGTTTTTTTGAATTTGGATAGACTTGAGTTCAAATTCTGAACAAACTTTTTTTTTTAACACTGCTAGCTGTGTGATCTTGTGAAGGAAACCTCTCTGTATCTTATTATTCTCATCTGCAAAATAAGACCAATACTACTTTTACATTGTTTTAATTATTGTCTGAGACAACACAGCATTTAGCACATTTTATGTACTAAATGAATATTTATTCTCTTTCTTTCCATTTATAGTATGTAACCTCAAATCCTTTTGGAAGGAGGTGGGTAGGATCTGTGATAATAAATGAGTTTGGTGTGTTAATCTTGCATTTTCTATTTTTTCAGAAGGTGGGAAAATAATCCAGTTTCTCTCAATTATTTTATCTACAAAATTCAGAAAGTAATCATTCTGTATCACTTTAGAAAATTAATAATATTGATGTATAAATTATTTGACAATGTTCGTGTATTATCTGAAGGATAAATTTGAAAAAGCACATATGCATCTGTTTAAAAATAGGTAACTTGATATGCTGAGAACATCATTTCTAGTTCTTAAAAAGTTGCCTTATTTGACACTTAATAATTGTACATTTTTATGGGATACAATGTGATATTTGGATACATGTCTGCCATGTGTAATGATCAAATCAAGGTAATTAGTGTATGTGTCACTTCAGACATTTGTCATTTCTTTCCTAGTTTTGATGATCAGGTTTTTGCATTAATAAACTAAAATGCAGAATTTTACTAGTATTTTACATATGTTTATTGTATATTTATTGAAGAAATTGAAGATGAAAGACCTCACATTCTATGCTATCCTGAGTGGTTACAGTGTAGATAGGGAAATGTTAAGTAAATTATTGCTTTAGTTTTAGAGGCATAATGCTAATATTTAAATAGCAGCCAAACAGAACTGGTTAGGCAGGCACACAGCCTTCCAGCAAAAGAAACCGGATTCTGAAACAGAACAAAGATCTGGGATCTAGAAGGTCCAAAATTTGGGAATGAGAAACTAGTCACTGATGTTCCAGATAGGCAGGAGTTCAGAAGGCAGAGAATGAAGTAGTTCAAAATATGACACCATCAACAAGGGCATAGGAATGAAATGAACAGAGTATTTTTCTCTAGTTTCCTTTATACTTTTTGGGCTTTATATGTGAATTTGAATTTGAAGGTGTGTTCTGGATGTAATTGCAATTTAGGAAATTCTGCTGCTATATTTATGGTTTGAGTGAGATGTGAGACCCAGAACACCCAATTGGAAAACACCCAATTATATGATGCTTTTTTTCCACCAAGATTTTGGAAAGTTTTATTTTATCAAACAATGATAAACCCACCCTTCCCTTCAACTTCTCAACACATACCTTGCATTTACATAGGCAGAATGAAAAATGTATTTTCTTTGGAACCTATTTTGGCTTATGTAAAGCTATAATTATTGAGATGACTATAGTGGTGGTTCAAGGAAAAATTCTGCTTTTCCTTTGAGCATTGCATGCATTTTCCATTTTTGATACATTTGCACAAAATTTTTAGGCATATAAACATTCCCAGCTAAATGAAAAAATACTTTATTCTTTGTTTTTTTAAAAATGGCTTTTCCTTTGAGCATTGCATGCATTTTCCATTTTTGATACATTTGCACAAAATTTTTAGGCTTATAAACATTCCCAGCTAAATGAAAAAATACTTTATTCTTTGTTTTTTTAAAAATGAAAATAGAAGTTTTTTTGTGTCTAGAAAGCAGAATATTAGAACTAGAAGAGAAAAAAATTTCCTTTCCTTATTTTGCACAAATGGTATGGTTTTATTTTTAGAATCAATACATTTTTGAGGAATTTAGTAGTTTGCAAATAATATCTCCTTTACTCTTTTTGTGGAGTTACATGATTGTATTTCCTGTGCTACCACTTCAAAGATGTTTCACTTTTATTATTTGAAAAATGTGTCAGTTCAGTATTTTGGGAAAATGTTATATTTGAAAGAGAAACAGCTACCGCATGCTGTAACAATTGTGGATGTGAGCAGTGGTCGTTTTGCATGATGAGGGCCTCAGAGTGCTAGTAAAGTTAAGAAAATGATGGCATGTCAATAAGACCCAGTTATCTATTTAAAAATCTATTTCTGATTTGCTTTTAGTGTGTGATAATCTGGTCACTACGGTTGCCCCACATTTCCCAGCACCTGGGGACCTGGCTTTGGCAGTCAGCTGCCCTGCAGGATTTGGCTGGGAGCCAGGCCACAAGAAAAGGCAATGTGGAAATCGGGTGAGGAGGATTGGTTAAGCTTTTAATTAATTCACCCTTTCGTATTGTAGGGATGTGTAGAGATTCACTTCTTCAGTTATTCTTTAAATGCTGAAACCCAGCGATGTATTGACAGTAAATAATAGGCATTAAAACAGTTTACTAAGCTTTAAGGATGATAGTATAGACATGTAGTAAGGCTTTACAGAGATACTCAGCAGATCTAGGACACTGCAAGAATTTATATAGAGATGGAGGATCTGAGGCATCTCACGGAGCTAGAAGCTCTACTCCAGTGAGTATAGTCACCCTCTGGGCATGGAAGGCACAGGCGGTGCTTTTCAAAGTAATAAGACATTTGAGCACATTCAGCTTGCATCTTCTGGATGTATCCAGACACGTTCAAGTTACTTACACCTGTGGACTATTGCATTTGTGGGGTCCATACTCTGGGTATGTTCTCCATACAATTCCCCCCACTTAAATTTCCTAATTTTGAGTGGTCTTATACTAAAGTGGCCACTGTACATCCTGCTGCCCTACCCCCACTCCTCACATCGTCTCCCCTGCAAACTCTCTTCCCCCTTCTCCTTAGCACAGACTTTATCTGAAACCTATTTTACATTACGGCGAATATTTTAATTTTAATTTTAATCATATAGCTAAATTTTAATAGCTAAAAATTTTCTGTGAAAATACCAAATGAAAGGTTTTTTTTTTTTGTTTTTATTACTAGCATTTTGATTTTATGGATGAGCTTAAAGACTTCGTATATGTAATAAGTACATGGGTAAACTGAAAAGCTTCAATTTTATCCTGTAAGAGTTAGCAAGCAATAACAAAAGATGTTGGCTTTGCTGTGCCCTATATTTTGAAGCACAGTAGCTAAAGCTTTGAAAAAAGAATTCTATAGAATAATAAAATGTTATAGCCAAAAAAAGTTTGAGAGATGATTTAGTACAAACTTCTCACATCATAGGAACAAAGAGATGATATGACTTATTCTGGGTCACATAGAAAATTGTCAATATAGTTGGTATTGAACTTCAGGTAGAACCAACCTTTATTATGTACTTTTTCTTCAGATAATGACCACATGAGAAATTAAGATTATATAAAAGCAAAATAAATTGTTACAAATATTCACCACCATATCTGTACCTCTGCCAGACTTTGTTTTAGAGCAGTTTTTCATTTTGCTGACGGTGAGGCTGAGCTCTGACAGACCATGGCAAAGAAATAGTCTATTCTGCCTGGGTAGAATAATGAGGTTGGGGCAGCAGTTGAGTGTGCCTCTGTCCCTGAAGCTGTCTCTTCCCTATTGCCCTGTCTTGCCTTATTGACCTTTCGACTAGAAGATGATTCTTAATGACCTTCCTTATCCTCCTGAGTGGAAACCTGAAGAGTGACGTGAATCACAATGTAGAGGGGTTATGTTGAGGTTGGGAATAAAGAGGGGTACGTGTGGACTGGGAGTGGGGCCGGTGAGGTCTGCATACATCAGGGCTTGGGGTCAAGGGATAGGGAGGCCTGAAGGATGGGGTAGAGGTGGGGAGACAGTTTCTAGACCCTTTGTTTTTATTACTAGCATTTTGATTTTATGGATGAGCTTAAAGACTTCGTATATGTAATAAGTACATGGGTAAACTGAAAAGCTTCAATTTTATCCTGTAAGAGTTAGCAAGCAATAACAAAAGATGTTGGCTTTGCTGTGCCCTATATTTTGAAGCACAGTAGCTAAAGCTTTGAAAAAAGAATTCTATAGAATAATAAAATGTTATAGCCAAAAAAAGTTTGAGAGATGATTTAGTACAAACTTCTCACATCATAGGAACAAAGAGATGATATGACTTATTCTGGGTCACATAGAAAATTGTCAATATAGTTGGTATTGAACTTCAGGTAGAACCAACCTTTATTATGTACTTTTTCTTCAGATAATGACCACATGAGAAATTAAGATTATATAAAAGCAAAATAAATTGTTACAAATATTCACCACCATATCTGTACCTCTGCCAGACTTTGTTTTAGAGCAGTTTTTCATTTTGCTGACGGTGAGGCTGAGCTCTGACAGACCATGGCAAAGAAATAGTCTATTCTGCCTGGGTAGAATAATGAGGTTGGGGCAGCAGTTGAGTGTGCCTCTGTCCCTGAAGCTGTCTCTTCCCTATTGCCCTGTCTTGCCTTATTGACCTTTCGACTAGAAGATGATTCTTAATGACCTTCCTTATCCTCCTGAGTGGAAACCTGAAGAGTGACGTGAATCACAATGTAGAGGGGTTATGTTGAGGTTGGGAATAAAGAGGGGTACGTGTGGACTGGGAGTGGGGCCGGTGAGGTCTGCATACATCAGGGCTTGGGGTCAAGGGATAGGGAGGCCTGAAGGATGGGGTAGAGGTGGGGAGACAGTTTCTAGACCTTGCCTTAGTCATACAAAGGCCTAGTTGTTTCTCTTCCATTCGAAGTAATTTAAGTTCATCCTTACAGAAATAGCTAACCTGCTGTGCATGCTGCCTAATGATGTTTGTCTCTGAATAGCATAGATTTTAAGATATGAGGGAAGCAAATATTCTCTCCTGTTGTAATTGACTAGCTTGTCCCTCATTCTGTATGTTTTCAGTTTGTTTACTTCCCTAGAGTAGGCAAAGGCCATTAGATCTATACAATTTAGGATAATATTTTGAAATAAATGGCTGGTTTTGAAGAATGCCTTGTAAACTTGGGAAGATCAGAAGTTCAAAGAACACTCATCTGATATATTTAAGGTTGAGTCTTATGGTTTTTTGAACCTTGAAGTTAATGGTTTTTCATCATTAAAATTGTACGTTTGTTATAGAAAACAAGGAAGTGATGTAAAGGATAAATGATCACCCATTACCTTAGTATCCAAAGTCTACTAACATTTCGGAATTGTTTTTTGTTCCTTCTGGTTTCTTTTCTATCTTCTTATTTTTCCAGGGTTGTATATATATATATATTCATGCATTTGCCTCTTTTCCTTAGGTCAGGACTCTTGGTAGTAGACAGGCTCCAGGCAGCAGGCATTTTTCTTTATTATGGCAACATCATATTCTACTATGAGGATATGCCAGAATTTGCCTATTTGTTTTCCTTTTATTGGAATCTTAGATTGACTACAAGTTTTATCATTATAAATGGTGTTTAATAAACCTCTTTTTAAAATTGAAACACAAATTATTGAAACATAATTGATTATACATATTTGTGGGGTATGGAGTTGACTATTGGTATTTGTGTACAACATTTGATGATCAAATCAGAATAATTAGCATATTCATCATTGCAAAAGGTAACCATTCTTTGTGTCCATTAACCAATTTCTCCCTAATCCCCTCCTCCTCCCCCTTTCCCACCTCTAGTAACCACAGTTCTGCTCTCTTCTTCTGCAAGTTCAACATAATATTGTGATTCTTCCTTCCTTCCTTCTTTTCTTTCTTTCTTAGCTCCCACTTATGAGTGAGGACGTGAAGTATCTTTCTTTCTGTGCCTGGCTTATTTCACTTAACATAACCTTTCCCAAGCTCCTCCATGTTGCTCTGAATGCCAGAATTTCATCCTTTTTTATGTCTGAGTAGTCCATTGTGTATATATACCACATTTTCCTTGTCCAGTCATCTGTTGATTGTCATTGAGGTTAGTTCCATATCTTGGTTATTGTAAATAGAGCCTCTTGATATGTATGACTTCCGCATTTGGAGTTTTTTCTTAGCATAGATTATAGTCATGGACTTAATGGGTCTTGATATATGTTGTCAAATTACTTTCCAAAAATGTAACAGTTTATGGTCTACATGAGACATCTGATATTCTACATGTCAAGCATCCCTTTACCCCCTCTTCTGGTAAGAATACCTGCCCTGTCTGGATTTATCTCACCTCAGTGATGTGACCATGGAGGCAGCAGGGTACAGCCAAGCAGTAGCATGCCTTCCTAGGTCTTAAGCAATTGATATAATGGGGACACATGACCCACACTAGGCCTTTCAGAGTTCTTTCCCTGAGTTTTTATATACTGAACCTTGAGATAGTCTGTCCTCTAGGATTTCTAAGCTGTGGTGGTATACTTTGAAACTTGTCTGCTGCCAGGGTTCCTGATTTAAGGAAGAAACTGCAATTAGAGAGAAGGAGGGTAATACTGAGAGAAGTTGAGATGAGATATTGTGGGTTGGGGTGGTGGAGACAAAATGAGAATGAGAAAAAGAGAATGAGAGGATAAGAAGAGCAAGGAGAGGGGAGAAGGAAATAAGGAAAAGACGTAGAAGAACAAAGGAAGAGGGGAGAGATCTAGTTTCTCTATTCAGTTATTCCTGAGGTCAATGGCATTCATATCCTTTCCAGTTACATGAGTCAATAAATCCTTTTATGTGATTAAGTTAGTCTGAATAGGATTTCTGTGGCTTATTTCTGAAAGAGTCCCACCTTGCATTCCCACTTTCTCTCCTGTAGCTACAATTTAAATTAGAAATCTACAGTAAAATTTCATACTCTACCCTGGACTGATACCAAGTGCTAATCATAATCAGCGTCAATGTCAATTACAATGGATGTCCATGCTTAAACTAAAAATACTAAATTGGTTACAGGTAGCTTAAATCAAGATTAGTGACAACGTTAACCAGAAATAAATACATTTTAAATTGATATGAGATGTTGAATGAGTATTAAAAGTTTTCAGGACATTTACTCCTCACCTTAAATTTAATATGATAGGTTTGTAACTTTTTTTTTTCTCTCATTCCATTGCTCTCTAAACTTTCTATTTTTTGGTAGAATTATTCCAGGAAGAGATCAATGCTTTTCTATCATTGGAGTCTTGATTTGTTCACAAAAAGGAAACTCTGATGTTTATTTTCTTCTAGAGCATCCCATGTAATTCTTACCTTTTTGTAATGTTTACATTGTATCTGGGACCATATTTGAGGGTACATTATATTTATTCCAGATTCCTTGAGATGCTCCCAAAGAAAGCTGGTTGATTTATGCCATTGGTTTGAATAATTCCTAAAAATCTTCTGCAATAGAGTAGATGTGAGATGGTCTCTGGGAAAAAAGGGAGGTGGGGGAGCCTTGATTAAAATGGTTGGATTCTTGGGCCGGCCCGGTGGCGCACTGCTACAGTGCGCCGCTTGGGAGCGCGGCAGCGCTCCCGCTGAGGGTTCGGATCCCACATACAGGCCGGCCGCTCACTGGCTGAGCGAGGTGCGGGTGCGGCACCGAGGTTTGCGATCCCGTTGCCGGTCCCCGGTCCGGTGCAGGTGCAACACTGAGGGGTGC
>NW_007730215.1:63908-73106 GCF_000696425.1 Galeopterus variegatus
GCAACACTGAGGGTTGCGATCCGTTGCCGGACACGAAAAAAGACAAAAAGGAAAAAAAAAAATGGTTGGATTCTCAAAACCCTTAAAGTACTAATTTGCATTATAATTCTCTAAAAGGACTTGCAAAAGAGAGCATTTTCCAAACATGAGGGTTGCGATCCGTTGCCGGACACGAAAAAAGACAAAAAGGAAAAAAAAAAAAAGGTTGGATTCTCAAAACCCTTAAAGTACTAATTTGCATTATAATTCTCTAAAAGGACTTGCAAAAGAGAGCATTTTCCAAACATTTTTTTTTAATCCATAGAGCACCTTTTTCACTTCACATTTCATCAGCTGTGTGTTTGGTCTTGGAAATAGAGCAGTGAACAAGGTAAAAGATTGCTTTTCTCTCGCTGAATGTGTAGAACTTGCAGTCGGTCAGTCATTTGCCAATGCTGGAGCACCAGTACAAATGAGCACCCACATATCATGTGTCTAAGTATTTAAAAGCTATAGGTAAAAGATTGCTTTTCTCTCGCTGAATGTGTAGAACTTGCAGTCGGTCAGTCATTTGCCAGTGCTGGAGCACCAGTACAAATGAGCACCCACATATCATGTGTCTAAGTATTTAAAAGCTATTTGTTAAGCTAGCAAATTATTAAAATATGTCTCCAGACCTGGAAGGCCAGGTTTCATTTAGAATCTCTGGATTCTTTGGGGTCTGTGGCCTGATGGTGAGGGAACAGCTTTTTCTGTGCTCTCTGCTTGTGCCCCCCTTTCCCACTTCTCTTTTCACCCCAGGAGAAGTTTTGCATGCATGTTGTGGACACTGCAACCCTTTCCCCCAAAGTATACTCTCCTGAGTTCTCCTCCCCCACATCCTTTGGTCTTAGAACCCATGTAAGGGGTGACAAGATCCTTCTAAGCTGCTGTGGAGGAGCAAGCCCTCGGGAAGCCAGAGCACTGAGGATGGTGAGGACGACCCAGGGTAGGGGCCCAACATATCATGTTCTGAGTGTAGTACCGCTTGCTATATCATTCTACGAAAATCCTGTGTTCTAGGAATGCATTTGAGAAACTGGCTGAATTATTATTTGTAAAAACAATGACAACCTCGAGAAGACTATGACATAGAATTTTGGTTTAAATATAGTTAATGTTGTCTTTTGTGACAAGATGCAGATTAGAATGTTGAAACAATGACCATAAATGGTTGGAATTGTATTAAATGAGTACACCACTTTTCTAGAAGTCATATATCAACTATAACATATTTTGACTTAAACCTAGAAGTAATTAGTAAAGGCTTCTGATTACCTGTTAGGGAGGTCTTTAATTGTCATTGTCCTCATTCAGTGTTTGGGAAATAGAAAGCACTTATCGTTAGTCAGCTGAAATTGAAATAACAAATAGCAGACAAATGACAGAAAGTGCAAAATGATGATAGGAAAACTGTAAAAGCATAGTCATCAGTGGCCATGGAGTCCATAGGAACAAGCAGCCCTACGTCCCTCAGTCCTTGCTTCACAGGACTTTATAGTAGCTCCACAAGTCTCCATAGATTAAACAGTGAAATTATTTTTGTAATACTCTTCATTTAAAAAAAAAATAGAGATGTGATGCAATAGATTATTTTTACATGTTTAAAGTGACTTTTGTTGTAATAGTCACCTATGTGGAACACATAACAGGGAAATTAATGTATTTGTTTGATAGTTGCTGCAAACTTCCAGATTAGTAGCATTTGGTAGAATAAGAATTACCATTTTACCCTTAAAATCCTGTACAGCATGTCTTGTCTTTCTTTCTAAGGAAACTGTACTTTCTCAGAATACTCCCATCCCTACCACGTGGAGTCCTAGGAGGTCTTCTGGAGATGAGTTTATCTCTTTACTGAACGATGTTCCCTGATAAATATTCCTTTGGACACTTGGTGGGAGGATCCTTCCTGCTCACTGAATGGGCCTTTTGGGGCTAGGACAGTGTTTGCTGAAGGATATTGGCTGGCTGGATCATTGCTTATTGGACCTGATTAAAAGCCCCCTTTGTTTTCTTCAGAATATGTTGCAGGCATTCTCTGAATGAGTTTCATTATCTTATTCTGACAAAATGTTTATTTGTCATATATTTAGAGGATGAGGAGGGAGGATAATGATTGTGTAGATATTATGTATGTGCCATGAATTTAAGTTGCTGCTAGAGATCAACTATGACAATATTGTGTCACAGATTTCTTATATTCTTTTCAGCAGAGGTTTGGAGACGTGAATTACACTTGATTGCACAATATCTCCTCATAGAAATTATAAGAATGTCATGCCCTAATAGTGCTTATTTACACAGAACACCCGAATTTGCTGTTTCCCCTCTGGCTTTTCTTAAACAAGCAATTTATTCTCAACAGTTTCAAATTTAAAATCAATATTTCTAATAAAATAGTTTTACACTTTTCATCTTTATGTATGGACATGCATTGGAAGAGAATCCAAATGAGTTTAAGCAGAAAAGAAGGGACTATCAATAAAAACCATTCTAGGGAAGTCTGTGTAGATGTTTCTGTTTATCTGAAATATATACGAATGAATTACATTGTAAGTTTTTACTTATTAGCTATAAGTAGTAAAATTGGTTTCAGGGAAAGAAAGTAAATTGATTGTGGTCAAATTTAAAAAATTATCTTGATAGTTTGAAAATAATTTAAGCAGTCTGTTGTTTTAAGACAAGCACTGAATGCTTTTCATCGATGGTATGCTGCAGTAGAACACATGTAGGAAAAAGTGTACTCTGGAGTCTAGGGATTCATAAGCTTTTTTGGTGTTGCCCAAATGCTTATATGGATATATTCCTAAGTTAGTCTCCATTAATTTGGGGAAGTGGGATGATAAGTTTTCAAAAACACTTAAAATTGTACAAGTAATATGTATTTATTGTAGAAAACTCAGCAAATACAAATAAGTAAATGAGAATAAAAATCACAAATAAGTAAGTGAGCAAAAATAACAAAGAAATGAGTACCATTAACCTTTTACTCTAAATTGTCAGTTTGCTTACAAAAAATAATTGTATTGTGCATTTCTTATTTTAATTATTTTGTCTTGAGTTGGTAATACATATTTGTGGTACAAAAATAGAATAATCTACTAAGGTGTACATTGCAAAGTCTGTCTTTCACCCTGACTCTGTCTACCTTATTACTCCAACCCCCCTTTAAAATCATTTTTATTAGTTTCTCATGTTCTTTTATAAAAATATGCCATTTATGTTAACATGTAATGGATTATGTTACTTTAAAAAACACATATTTAGGGCCGGCCCGATGGTGCACTGCTACAGTGCGCCGCTTGGAAGTGTGGCGGCGCTCCTGCCGAGGGTTCGGATCCCACATACAGACCGGTTCCCGCTCACTGGCTGAGCGAGGTGCGGGTGCAGCACTGAGGGTTGCGATCCCATTGCCGGTCCCGGTCCGGTATGGGTGCGACACTGAGGGTTGCAATCCGTTGCCGGACACGAAAAAAGACAAAAAACAAAAAAAAACAAAAAAAACCCCACATATTTAAAAATTTTCTGTTTTAATATCTAATATGGTAAGAATTGGTATATATAACCCACATAAACGACTGAGCGAGGTGCGGGTGCGGCACCGAGGTTTGCGATCCCGTTGCCGGTCCCCGGTCCGGTGCGGGTGCAACACTGAGGGTTGCGATCCGTTGCCGGACACGAAAAAAGACAAAAAGGAAAAAAAAAAATGGTTGGATTCTCAAAACCCTTAAAGTACTAATTTGCATTATAATTCTCTAAAAGGACTTGCAAAAGAGAGCATTTTCCAAACATTTTTTTTAATCCATAGAGCACCTTTTTCACTTCACATTTCATCAGCTGTGTGTTTGGTCTTGGAAATAGAGCAGTGAACAAGGTAAAAGATTGCTTTTCTCTCGCTGAATGTGTAGAACTTGCAGTCGGTCAGTCATTTGCCAGTGCTGGAGCACCAGTACAAATGAGCACCCACATATCATGTGTCTAAGTATTTAAAAGCTATATGTTAAGCTAGCAAATTATTAAAATATGTCTCCAGACCTGGAAGGCCAGGTTTCATTTAGAATCTCTGGATTCTTTGGGGTCTGTGGCCTGATGGTGAGGGAACAGCTTTTTCTGTGCTCTCTGCTTGTGCCCCCCTTTCCCACTTCTCTTTTCACCCCAGGAGAAGTTTTGCATGCATGTTGTGGACACTGCAACCCTTTCCCCCAAAGTATACTCTCCTGAGTTCTCCTCCCCCACATCCTTTGGTCTTAGAACCCATGTAAGGGGTGACAAGATCCTTCTAAGCTGCTGTGGAGGAGCAAGCCCTCGGGAAGCCAGAGCACTGAGGATGGTGAGGACGACCCAGGGTAGGGGCCCAACATATCATGTTCTGAGTGTAGTACCGCTTGCTATATCATTCTACGAAAATCCTGTGTTCTAGGAATGCATTTGAGAAACTGGCTGAATTATTATTTGTAAAAACAATGACAACCTCGAGAAGACTATGACATAGAATTTTGGTTTAAATATAGTTAATGTTGTCTTTTGTGACAAGATGCAGATTAGAATGTTGAAACAATGACCATAAATGGTTGGAATTGTATTAAATGAGTACACCACTTTTCTAGAAGTCATATATCAACTATAACATATTTTGACTTAAACCTAGAAGTAATTAGTAAAGGCTTCTGATTACCTGTTAGGGAGGTCTTTAATTGTCATTGTCCTCATTCAGTGTTTGGGAAATAGAAAGCACTTATCGTTAGTCAGCTGAAATTGAAATAACAAATAGCAGACAAATGACAGAAAGTGCAAAATGATGATAGGAAAACTGTAAAAGCATAGTCATCAGTGGCCATGGAGTCCATAGGAACAAGCAGCCCTACGTCCCTCAGTCCTTGCTTCACAGGACTTTATAGTAGCTCCACAAGTCTCCATAGATTAAACAGTGAAATTATTTTTGTAATACTCTTCATTTAAAAAAAAAATAGAGATGTGATGCAATAGATTATTTTTACATGTTTAAAGTGACTTTTGTTGTAATAGTCACCTATGTGGAACACATAACAGGGAAATTAATGTATTTGTTTGATAGTTGCTGCAAACTTCCAGATTAGTAGCATTTGGTAGAATAAGAATTACCATTTTACCCTTAAAATCCTGTACAGCATGTCTTGTCTTTCTTTCTAAGGAAACTGTACTTTCTCAGAATACTCCCATCCCTACCACGTGGAGTCCTAGGAGGTCTTCTGGAGATGAGTTTATCTCTTTACTGAACGATGTTCCCTGATAAATATTCCTTTGGACACTTGGTGGGAGGATCCTTCCTGCTCACTGAATGGGCCTTTTGGGGCTAGGACAGTGTTTGCTGAAGGATATTGGCTGGCTGGATCATTGCTTATTGGACCTGATTAAAAGCCCCCTTTGTTTTCTTCAGAATATGTTGCAGGCATTCTCTGAATGAGTTTCATTATCTTATTCTGACAAAATGTTTATTTGTCATATATTTAGAGGATGAGGAGGGAGGATAATGATTGTGTAGATATTATGTATGTGCCATGAATTTAAGTTGCTGCTAGAGATCAACTATGACAATATTGTGTCACAGATTTCTTATATTCTTTTCAGCAGAGGTTTGGAGACGTGAATTACACTTGATTGCACAATATCTCCTCATAGAAATTATAAGAATGTCATGCCCTAATAGTGCTTATTTACACAGAACACCCGAATTTGCTGTTTCCCCTCTGGCTTTTCTTAAACAAGCAATTTATTCTCAACAGTTTCAAATTTAAAATCAATATTTCTAATAAAATAGTTTTACACTTTTCATCTTTATGTATGGACATGCATTGGAAGAGAATCCAAATGAGTTTAAGCAGAAAAGAAGGGACTATCAATAAAAACCATTCTAGGGAAGTCTGTGTAGATGTTTCTGTTTATCTGAAATATATACGAATGAATTACATTGTAAGTTTTTACTTATTAGCTATAAGTAGTAAAATTGGTTTCAGGGAAAGAAAGTAAATTGATTGTGGTCAAATTTAAAAAATTATCTTGATAGTTTGAAAATAATTTAAGCAGTCTGTTGTTTTAAGACAAGCACTGAATGCTTTTCATCGATGGTATGCTGCAGTAGAACACATGTAGGAAAAAGTGTACTCTGGAGTCTAGGGATTCATAAGCTTTTTTGGTGTTGCCCAAATGCTTATATGGATATATTCCTAAGTTAGTCTCCATTAATTTGGGGAAGTGGGATGATAAGTTTTCAAAAACACTTAAAATTGTACAAGTAATATGTATTTATTGTAGAAAACTCAGCAAATACAAATAAGTAAATGAGAATAAAAATCACAAATAAGTAAGTGAGCAAAAATAACAAAGAAATGAGTACCATTAACCTTTTACTCTAAATTGTCAGTTTGCTTACAAAAAATAATTGTATTGTGCATTTCTTATTTTAATTATTTTGTCTTGAGTTGGTAATACATATTTGTGGTACAAAAATAGAATAATCTACTAAGGTGTACATTGCAAAGTCTGTCTTTCACCCTGACTCTGTCTACCTTATTACTCCAACCCCCCTTTAAAATCATTTTTATTAGTTTCTCATGTTCTTTTATAAAAATATGCCATTTATGTTAACATGTAATGGATTATGTTACTTTAAAAAACACATATTTAGGGCCGGCCCGATGGTGCACTGCTACAGTGCGCCGCTTGGAAGTGTGGCGGCGCTCCTGCCGAGGGTTCGGATCCCACATACAGACCGGTTCCCGCTCACTGGCTGAGCGAGGTGCGGGTGCAGCACTGAGGGTTGCGATCCCATTGCCGGTCCCGGTCCGGTATGGGTGCGACACTGAGGGTTGCAATCCGTTGCCGGACACGAAAAAAGACAAAAAACAAAAAAAAACAAAAAAAACCCCACATATTTAAAAATTTTCTGTTTTAATATCTAATATGGTAAGAATTGGTATATATAACCCACATAAACGAAAGCTCTTTAGGATCATCAATAACTTTTTAGAGTCTAAAAGTCCCTGAGATCAAACAGTTTGAGAACCATATTCTTGCTACTCTTTGAGGGTTGGGCAATTTGAACATGGGTAAAGTCTGAAGACTTAAAGCAAATTATTTGTTATTTTATTATAATCATGATCTATTCTCTGAGTCAATAATCGCCTCTACAAGTGGAAATTTCTTTGCTTCAGAATAGGGTACACACTGAGCCAAACCATTGCGAACATTTTTTGTCTTTTCCTATTTCCGTTTTTACATTTTGATTCAAGCCAATGATTCATTCATTTGTATTAATGCTTTTTATTCTTCAAATAACCTTGTTTTTATTCTTTTATTCAGAATTCACCATGAAACCCACTTTGTCCAAGTCCATTCTGAAGGAGTGCTACTATAATGAGGGGATCTATTGGGAACAGGATTTGGATATGAGTGAATGTTGCCTGAGGAGCTGCCACAAAGTGTTCTAGATGGTAGTAGGTTACAGATGATAATAATTCGTTATCAACAAGAACAACCATAGAATAATTCATTGAGGACCTTTATATTTCATTTCTGTGTTTATTTTTTTGTATGGATGGAAATTAAAAGCTTGGAGATAAGGAATTTGTATATGTATTTATGTGGCTATGCTATGCGGTTCTGTCTAATAGATAGATGTCTGGTTATATACTTTCTTGTAGGAATACACCATAGTTAGGCGTTAACCTTAGTACTTGGCCAAATATTTTGTCTTTGGCTTAGGTCACAACTTTTGGAGGCCTGACTAGCCAAATGCCTATTTCAACTGTTCTTACTAAACTTTTGCAGAATCAACAATGTAAATGTGTAGGTTACTATCACATTGTATCAGCATAACACTGCTGACAGCGTGAACAAGACATAATTCAGATTTATTGTTACTAGCTGAATATTCACTTTCAAATATAAATATGCATTTTATGTGTACTTCGAAATGAAAAATATCTCTATACGTTTAAATATTGACAGTCTATAGGTCTGTTGAAGTGTAAATGTTATTGCAAGGGTAAAATTCAGCAATAATTAATCATGATTGCCAAAACCACTAACTTTATATACAAAAAATGTAAATTAGATCATTAAATTGTCTAATTAGACCATTTCAAATAATAAATGTATAAGGAAATAGATTTAAAGTAAAGATTAAAGTTAATAGACAATATGTTAGCTAGATAATTATAAGAATAACATTTTATCCTATTAGGGTGGTGGATATTTATAACATTTTAAATAATATAAGAAATAATAATAGAAATCTTATCATAAAGATTAGAATGAATCTTTGGAATTATTTGTTGTATTATCATTAAAATATAAAAGAAGATAATCTTTAAAATCGCACCTTTAATATTTTTTAGTGATCTAATTCCATTTAGGACACAAGTCTTTCAGGAAAAAGTTCTCTGGGAATTCTTCACATCTTGAAGGATGAATAAAATGCAAAATGTTAAGTTTGCCTTGTTAAAATTTCACAAGGCAGGAAAATAACTCAAATCATGTACAACAACATCTGTGATAAATCATCTTTGATCTAGACGTAACAAAGAATATAAAGAATAAAGGAAAAAAGTGTTAAAGAAAAATGAGGAACTCCTAAAATATCATGTTCCTCTTCCAACGTCAGTTGAAAAGAGTGCATCTTTTTAGTATCACAAATAAGCCGTACAGTGAATACAGAAGCAACCCAGCAGCTGACAGTACTGAGAAATGATTCTTCCTATATGACGTCAAATTAAAAAAAATTTTAGAACTGGTTTTAATGAGAAATTGTAGCAAAAATGACTTTCTTTGGGTAAAATTCCAAGATTTTTATATCTGAGGAGTTCAATCAACGAGCTTAGGCTTTGGTTTTGGTTTCGACCAAATATTGGCTTTAACAATTCGTTCATTTAGCATTACTCTGTGATTTGTCTTTGGTGCACCTCTACTTTAAAACATCCCTCTTCCAAGGTATAACGAATAAAAAAGAAAGAGCTCACAATGTTCTTAATGAGGTTGAACATCTTTTCCTTTTTTTTTTTTTTTCCTTTTTTTTGTCTTTTTTTGTGTCTGGCAATGGATTGCAACCCTCAGTGTCGCGCCCGTACTGGACCGGGACCGGCAACGGGATCGCAACCCTCGGTGTCGCGCCCGCACCTCGCTCAGCCAGTGAGCGGGAACCGG
>NW_007730215.1:73345-115536 GCF_000696425.1 Galeopterus variegatus
GGAGCGCTGCTGCGCTCCCAAGCGGCGCACTGTAGCAGTGCGCCACCGGGCCGGCCCAAACATCTTTTCTTCTGTGTTTTTCTTTGTTACTTTTTTCTTCTATGAAATGTTTATTTGCTTTGCCCACTTTTCTTTTGGGATATATGTATCTTTTTTCTTATAGTTTTGTGAGAGTTCTTCATAAATTCTGCCTGTCTTTGTTTTATTATTAATTTTGTGGCTTGTTTTTTTCACTCTTTTTTTAGTGTCTTTTGATAGACAGAATTTCTTAAATTTAATTTGTTGAATTTATTTATGTTTTTTGTTTAGTACTTTTTGGTTGAAAAGTTCTTTTCTAACCTGAGGTCATAAAAATATTCTCCTATATTTTTCTCCAGAAGTTTTCAAGTTTTGTTCTTCACATCTCTAATCCATTTGGAACTGATTTTCGTGTATGTATTAGGATAAGGATCCAGTTTTATTTTCACTTGAATAATGAATTCTTCCAACTAGTCATTGAATAGTCTATTTCTGTGATTTTCAATGCCATCTCTGACATAAATCAAGGTTTCATATTTGTGTGGCTCTGTTCTGGACCTTTCTGTTCTATTTCATTGATTAATTATCCCTTCACAATACTACATTTTAAAATTATAATAGGTTTATAATAGATCTTGATTTTTGTGCAGAAGTGTTTCCGCACATTGTGCTCTTCCTCCTCTTTCCCCCAAAGTGTCTTGACTATTCATAAGCTTTGCTTTTTCTTATAAATTTAAAAACCGAGTTGCCAAGTTATTCAAAAATTCTGCCATGATTTTTGTTTATTGAAGTAAACTTTACATGCAATAAAACAAAGATTTTAAATATAAAATTCAATGAGTTTTGAAAGTGTATGACCTTACATAACCAATACCTGGTCAAAATACGGAAAATTTCTGTCATCCCAGAAAGTTCCCTTGTGTTCCCTTTTAGTCAATCCCCACCTGCCAGAAGCAACCACTGTTCTGACTTCTATTGTGATAGGTTAGTTTTGTGTTCTTGAATTTTAAATAAATGAATTCATTTGGTATGTACTCCTTTGTGTCTGGATTTTTTTTTTTTTGGCTCAACATAATGTTTTTTAAAATTCTTTCATGTTTTGTGTGTTGAATACACAAAATTTATTGATGTAATGAAATTCATTTGTGTTTTGTAGTTTATTATTTTTTATTGTTGAGTAATATTCCACTGTGTGTGTGTGTATCACAAATTGTCCATTCTCCTGCTGATGGTGATCTGGGCTGTTATCATTTTTTTTAGCTTTTATAGACAAAGCTGCTATAAATATTTACATAAATGTCTTTGTATGAACATACATTTTTATTTCTCTTGATAAATGCCTAATAGTGGAGTTAGACAGTCATAGCGTAGATATATGTTTAAATTTATAACAAACTGTTAAATAGTTTTCCAAAGTGATCAGACCATTTTTCATTCCAACAAGCAATGCACATATCCCTATCCAATGTGGGAGTGTCATTACAGTCTTCTTAGTAGGTGTGAAGTAAAATTTTATTGTGTTTATAATTTGTATTACCTCGATAGCTACTAATGTTGAGCACCTTTCCATGTGCTCATTGTTCATTCATAAACATTTTGTGAGGTGTCTAAGTCGTGCATATTTATTAAATTGGAATGCGCACCTTGTTATTATGAAGTTGTGTGAGTTCTTTTTATATTCTGGATATAAGACCTTTGTCATATATTTACATTGTAAATAATATCTCATGGTCTATGGTATGACTTTATTTTTATAACAGTGTTCATTAGCAGTCGAGGGCTGCCGATTTTAAATCATCAGTGCTTTTGTTCATTCGCAAATGTCTTTATCACACCCATTAGGGTATATTCATTCAACGCAGAGTTCTCTTTTGACAGTTTTTTCCTTTAGCAGCTTAAAATGTCATTTCATTGTTTGCTGGCTTTTATTTTTTCTGATGAAAAGTTTGACATTATTTGTATTGTGTATTACTTTTAGATTTGCTCTTTAACTTTTGTTGTCATTGGTTTGACTTTGATGTGCCCAGATGCTTTTTGCCTTTTACGTTTGTTTCGTTTGGAGTTCCCTGAGATTGTTGGATCTATAAGTTGATGTTTTCTATTACATTTGGTGAATTTTTGACCATTATTTCTTCGTGTGTGTGTGTGTGTGTGTGTGTGTGTGTGTGTGTGTGTGTGTATTGCCTTATTGTCTCTCTCCTCTCTACCTGGGACTTTAGTTACAATACGCATATGTTACTGTTTTATGTTGTCCCATAGGACACTGAGTCTCTGTTAAATTTTTTCATTTTCCTCTCTGTTCTATTGGATAATTCTTTTTGATTTGCCTTCAAATTCACTATAACTTTCTTCTGCAGTCTTCAACATGCTGTCAAGCCCATCCCATAACTTAAAAAAAGCTTAAGGCTGGCCGGTTGGCTCAGTTGGTTAGAGCATCGTGTTATAACACCAAGGTCAAGGGTTTGGATCCCCATACAAACCAGCCACCAAACCAAACAAAACAAACAAGAATCATACCTCATATATTTTCAGTTTAGGACTTCCACTCAGCTCTTTTTTAAAAATAATTTCTATTTCTCTGCTGAGATTCCTCATATGTTTACTCATTATGATCATCTTTTCCTTTAAACTCATGAACAAATTTGTTAATATCTTCTTTTAAAGATATTGTCTTCTAATGCTAATCTGGATAATTTCAATCTGTATTTATTGCCTGCCTTTTTTTTTTTTTTTGGTTATGAGTACATTTTCCTAATTTTTCATATATTTAGTAATTTACTATCATGTGCCAGACATTGTTAAAATACATTTTTGAGAGACTGGATTTTTTTTTCTTTTAAAAGCTGTTGAGGGGCCGGCCCGGTGGCGCACTGCTACAGTGTGCCGCTTGGGCGCGCGGTGGCGCTCCCGCTGAGGGTTCGGATCCCACATACAGACTGGTTCCCGCTCACTGGCTGAGCGAGGTGCGGGCGCAACACCGAGGGTTGCGATCCCATTGCCGGTCCCGGTCCGGTACGGGCGCGACACTGAGGGTTGTGATCCGTTGCCGGACACAAAAAAAAAGACAAAAAGGAAAAAAAAAAAAAATCTGTTGAGGCACAATAAATTACTAGCAAATCCTTTTTGTCTTGATGGGTCTGCTGTATTTATTTCCCCTATATTCCAATAATTTATGAAATTTATTAAATCTCTCATAATATATTTACACCCAAATCTCTTATACACACATATATATATATGTATACTTATATACCTATTGCAAAAAGTTGAAACATCTTGTACTACTTGAAGATATTTTACTAATCATAAAATTATTCCCTTCTACTACTATTAATTTCTTCGTAAGTACATTCGGTTTCCTTACTTACATTGTGAGCCCCTGAGATGAACTTTCATTTTATGTCTCTTTGTAGTCATGACATTTGACACATAGATGGCACTCCATAAAAGATACTGTTTTAAGTAAATTTGAACAATGTCTTGCTGCAGTCCTCTGAGATTTGCCCCATTGTATCTTCCTAGCTAGTCTTACTCCACTTTTATGTGTATCAGACATTGAATTTATTCATTCATTCACTCCTATGAAGATATTTCAAAAAGTTCATGCAAGGATTCATATTATCTTTTAATTCCATTTTTCTGCAAACTTTTTGAAGTACTCTTGTACTTCCATTCATCAATTCATTTAACAAATATTTATTGAGAACCTGCTGTATGCCAGTTTCTGTCTTGGTGCTGTGGTTACAACAATAAATAAGATGAACAGTGTTCACACTTTTATGGAATTTGTGACTACATGGGGGAGACCAATAATAAGGAAATAAACAAACGATTATGTAAGATAAAATTAGGTAGTAGTCTGTGAAGAAAAAAAGCAGTGAAAAGGAATAAAAAATAAAGGAGGTAGTTATTGTGGTGGTGGTGATGATGTATGTGTGTTTTTAAATTAGGGTTGTGAGGAAAGGCCTAAGTAGATGATAGTTGAACAGAGACCTCAAGCTGGAGCAGTTAAGTAAGTGTGTATAAAAAAAATAAGGGACCGGGCTGGCCCGGTGGCGCACTGGATAGTGCGCCGCTTGGGAAGCGCGGCGGCGCTCCCGCCCGAGGGTTCGGATCCCACATACGGACCGGTTCCCGCTCACTGGCTGAGCGAGGCGCACGAGCAACACCGAGGGTTGTGATCCCGTTGCCAGTCCCCGGTCCGGTACGGGGGCAACACTGAGGGTTGCGATCCGTTGCCAGACACGGAAAAAGACAAAAAAAAAAAAAAAAAAAAAAAAAAAAAGGGACCAAGTATTAGATGTGATTTCAGGTCATTAGAAAAGCTGTTTTCCTTCACTAAGCTTCTGAAATCCAGCTGTCTGAACTTTGCAACACTTTCTTCAGGCTTTGTTGCCTTAAAGTGCAAATTCCTTTAGGGCAGTTACTATTTAAATGTTTTCCTGTCAAATATTTCTGTGTAAATAAGTTTCAGAATTCTCTTGAAGAGGTGAAAAGAATAGAGCAAGACCATTACAAGTTAGTACAGTATAGTAGTTAAGAGCATGAATTGCTTGGGTTTTAAATTCTGGCTCTGCCACTTACTAGCTGTGTGACTTTGATCTAGCTACTTGATCTTCTCGTGCCTCAACTTCCTCAACTGTGAAGTGATAATAATAATGCCTCCACTAGTATAGTTGACAGAATGATGATACATTGGATTTGCAAAGTTGTTATGGCCCCCCTCTATGAGAGGATGACTCATTCCTATTCCATTGTTAAGCTTGGCCAAGTCACATTTCTGGCCTTTGAAACACGGGTCTAAGTGATGTGTATAATTTATGAGCAGAAAATTTAAGAGTCATGGTATGCTTCCATTATTCTCTTCTCTCTGCCATGAGAATGGTTATGTCTTAGGGGTTTCCTCAGCCTGGATCTTGGACTGAAGAGAAAATGAAGCAGAACCACAGTCAAAGTCAACTTACAATGTAAGTTTGTTGTTGTGAGTCACAGAGATTTGGGGTCATTTTTTACTGCTGTAGGACTTAACCTAATCTTACTGATATAAATGAATTATTACTTCTATCATGCTTATAGTGGTACCTGGCACATAGTGTATGTTAAATAAATAAAGACCTGTAATCTTGAGGGAGTCTAGCTGTTAAAGAGAAAATGTAACAGAATTACAAGGCTGGGGCACAAAAACCAAACTTCCTGACTACTTTCTGATTCTGCCATAATTTTGTGCTATACATATGAATTATGGTGGTGTGCCTTTGTTCTTGAGATCTGAACCAGATATTAGAAACAAGGTGCTAGAGTTGAATGATTTGCCAATGTGCTGCGTTATGGTTGTCTCCAAAGTGTATTTTATGGAGTCTTTACTCCTCACCTCATGTGTACGCTTCTTAAGAGTAAGGATTGTATGATCCATTAAAAATATGTTCACAATGCTTATTCCTGTTCTCAGAAAATAAACTCTCCTGTATAATTTTGACTAATTGGACAATCATAAGAAAAATTAAATTGTTAATCTTGAAGACTTGAAACGAGAGTTTCTATTTATTCTTTATGGATGGAGTGACTACAATTTTCTTAATCACATTCTATTGTTAGCTAAGTTATTGTACTAAATTCTGAAACTTATGTTTCTCCTTTAATGTTTTAAATTGGAATTTAGTTAATCTAAGCTTTATTCACCTAAATTGCCTCTGATAGATCAACTGGATAAAAGAAGGACAAAGAATGCTCTTCTTTCATGTTCATGTCTCCTAAAAAGGTCATGGGTTTAAGAATATATTAGAAGTTGATTATAGAAATAATACCTTTTTATAAGAGCAGATTAATCTAAATTGAACAAACTGTAACTAAAGAATGATGTTAACCTTGCACACTGTTGATGGGAATATAAGTTAGTATAGTCATTATGGAAAACAGTAGAAGCTTCCTCAAAAAATTAAAAATAGAACTGGAAAACATGATTTTATTTTTTACTTCTTAAAAATTATTCTTTATAATATAGATATATGTTTGAAAAATATAATTTTCACCCACCACTCTCCTTTATTAAATCTTTATATTATTTTGTATTTATACTTTAGTCAGGTATTTTTAAAGAAATACAACATTACAGATGTAATTGTTGCCTCCTGTATATCCCTCCATGATCCTGTTTTCCTTTTTTCTTCCATAGAGATAATCACTATCCTGAATTTGTTATTATTCTCATGCTATTGTTGTTTTACCTGCATGTGTAAAATATATAGCATTATGTTGCATGTTTTAAAATTTTGTAAAATAATATAATGTACATGTCTTTTTAAAATACTTCTTTTTGTACAAAATTAAGTCTTTGGAGATTTGTCCACGGTGTTACGTGTAGCTCTAGTTCATTCACGAACTGCCATATACATATGGTTTCCGTAATATGAATGCTACATGTAGTCATTCTAGTATTAATGCATATTTTCTCGTTTTTTTCTTACCACAAACAAGGATGCAAAAAATAGTCTGTCTCCTTCCACGTATGTGAGAAAGATTCTTTAGTATATGTGCTCAGAAACAGAGTTGCTGGTTCACAGGGTGTAAGGCTGTTCAGCTTTCCTAGATAGTGTCACATTGTTCTCTAAAGTGTTTGTCTTATTTCTCCACATCCTCATCAACACTACGGTTATTAGAATTCTTTACATTTTGCCAAATTGAATGGATACAAAGTGTATATTTTTTCTATGTATTTTTCTGATTAACTGAAAGGTTGTTTATATTTTTACATTTTTACTGGTTATTTCAAATTCTTTGCCTATAAATTGCCTGTTCTTATACTTTGCCTATTTTTCTATTGTATTCTCTTTTTCTTATTGATTTAAATGATCTCATTCTAGATTTAATGTTTTATTCGTTGTATGTATTACAAATTATTTTTATGTTTACTCTGTTAATGCTATGTGTCAGGAAGGGCGACATGTATATCAAGACATAAACTTTTACTTTGTTGGAAAATCCTTTTTATTATCATTTATATAGCACTTACAATGTGTCAAATATTTTTATTTAAGCACTTTACGAATATTAACTCATTTTAATCTTGTAACCCATGAGATATGTGTGAATCAGGTTCACTGTGCACTGCTTACCAAGTTGTCTGAGTCCATCAAGGCAGAACGCCCTTACACACCACACATTACATGAAACAGATTTATTATTTACAGATAGAGAGCAAGAGACAACAGAAACCTGGGATTCAGGGCAAGCTTGACCCCAAACCTCAGGAAAGCTGCCCAGGGCAGATGGAATCTCTACTGCATGTGCCCCACTTGCACCTAACAGAGCAACAAGAATTCTACTAAAATTGAAGCAAGAACAAACCTAAAATTTATGGTGAAGCTTGAGTGGTGTAATGGTGAAATCATCGATGCTTTATAAAAAGTTTATGAGGACAATGCCCCAAGGAAATCAGCAGTTTACAAATTGATAATTTGTTTTTGTTTTGTTTTTTTGGCTGGATTACTTGTTTCAAGAAGGTACAAGGCGATGTTGAAGCCTGCATCATCTTCACATCCGCATTAATTTGTGAGGAAAAAAATCAATTTTGTTCATGCTCTAATTGAAGAGGACTGACAATTAACAGCCAGCACGATAGACATTTCAATTGGTTGAGATCACACAATTCTGACTGAAAAATTACAGTTGAGCAAACTTTCTGCTTGATGGATGCCAAAACCATTATGCTCAGATTGGCTACAGAAAAAAGCAGAACTTTCAGTGGACATTTATAAGTGGGATCAATATTCTGAAGCATGTCTTCAAAGAATTGTAACAGGAGATAAGAAACATGGCTTTCCCAGTACAATCCTGAAGACAAAGCACAATCAAAGCAATGGCTATCAAGAGGTAGAAGTGGTACAGTCACAGTGAAAGCTGACCAGTCAAGAGCAAAAGTCATGGCAACAGTTTTTTTGGATGCTCAAGGCATTTTGCTTGTTGACTTTGTGGAGGGCCAAAGAACAATAACATCTGTTTATTATGAGAGTGTTTTGAGAAAGTTTGCTAAAGCTTTAGCAGAAAAATGACTGGGAAAGCTTCACCAGAGAGTCCTTCTCCACCACGGCAATGCTCCTGCTCATTTCTCTCATCACACCAGGGCAATTTTGTGGACATTTCAATGGGAAATCATTAAATACTCACATTACAATCCTAATTTGACTGCTTCTGACTTCTGTTTGTTTCCTAATCTTAACAAAATCTTTAAAGGACACAGATTTTTCTTCAGTTAATGTAAAAAAGACTGCATGGACATGGTTAAATTCCTAGGAAGCTCAGTTCTTTAGGAATAAAACGAATGTCTGGTATCATTGCTTACAAAAGTGTTTTGAACTTGATGGAGCTTATGTTGAGAAATAAAGTTTATATTTTTTTATTTTTATCTTTGAATTCCATTTTCCATGCACTCTTTGAAGTCCCCTTGCATCTGTCAAATTGGACTAATTGCATTTCATTTTTAAACATTTAATATACATTTGTGTATTAAACATTTGTGGTATATAAAGTTTCACACAAAACACGGCAATGCTTTTTAGAATTTCCTTTTTTTTTTAGAATTTCCTTTTTCTATATTAAAACTTACTGTACCTAAATTTTGGTTGTCTCTGCTTTATCTCAGCCATTCTTCTTTAACTACCATCCATGTTCTGTGGACTTCCAAATTGATATCTGTAGCCTGGTGTGAGTTCTGAATTTTTATGTCTAATTGTTTCTTTAACCTTTACTGTAGGGGTTTAATAAACATCTCAAACTTGTGTCTAAATTAAAGCCCTTGATTTTAACATCAAATTTTGATCTTCCCCCAGCCTTTCCCATCTGAGTACATGGTGCTACCAATCACCAAATTGCTCAAGAAAAAAACTCTAGGATCCATTCTGACTTTCTCCTTTCTTTCACCATGGTCCCATCAGCAAATTTTATGCCTTGTGGCATAAAAAATGCTGTATTTTAAACCATTTGCTCTTGTCCATCTTCACTAACACTCTTTTGCTCTTACTGACTCTTGTCTATCTCTTGTCTGAACTTCTGCGGTTGCCTTCTAGCTGGTCTCCAGGTAAACCAAGAGTTTTGTCATGGGACATGGTAGCCACTAGGATTTCAAGCCAAAAATTCTGACAAATTTCTAAGTAGCAGTTAATTACAGTGAATTCATAATGCCTTTAATTCTAAAAGCATTGCCATGTTTTGTGTGAAACATTTATATACAACAAATGTTTAATATACAAGTGTATATTAAATATTTTAAAATGGAATGCAATTAGTTCAATTTGACAGATATGCATAATGATTCAGTGAGTTGATTGCTTTCTTCTAACTTGTCTCTTGCCCTCCTATAGTCTCCTGTCTACACAACAGCCAGTTATCTTTCAAAAACATAGATAAGTTTAAAAAGCATGTTTAAAAATATGTTTAAAAGTCTTGAATGGTTTCCCATTGTATTTAGAATAAAATCTGAATTCCTTACTCTTGTCTAAAGATGTATGTGATCTGGTACCCATTTCTTTAACTTTATTTGGTGCCACTTTTTCCCACTGATTTACTGCGATTATACCATCCTCTTTGCATTCCACAAACATGCCAAATTCTTTCTTGCCTCAGAGACTTTGTATTGCCATTTTCTCTGCTAGAATGCTTCCTTTGGCTTTTCATTTTGCTACATTTTTTTCAACGTGCAGGTCTCAGCTCAAAGTTACTTCCTCAGAGAAACCTTCCCTGATGGCCCCTACATAAAGGACTTCATTCTCCATTACTTTCTATCACATTTTCTTTATTTCCTTCAAGCTATAATAATCTGTCTTGTTGATTTACATATTGTTAAGACATTGTATTTGTTTATGTATTGTTAAGACATTGCATTTGTTGGCTTCATGAACGTAGGCTGTCTGTCTTGTTCACTGTAGTCTATGCTATCCTCAGTCACTGTTGCTTCAAGACATGTAGTTTAAAAGCCAGAATAAACTTCGTTTGCTTAGACAATTAGGGAAGGTGAATAAATAATTGTATTAGGAAGCTCGATCTTGAATGAGTTATGTCATCTTAAAAGGAAATTATGGTTTTCTACAATGTGTAAAATGGACAAAATTAAGACTTAATTTTATGAGGCTCTGATGGTTTCCTTCCTTCTCTTCTCTTCTTCTTCTTCATTTTTTTTTTTTTTAAACCCAGGTTGATGAACTTGAGTAGATTTAGAAGCAGAAATTTTTAGAGCTGGAAAGGATGAAAAATATCATCTAGTTCATTTTACCAATTAAGAAACAGAGGTTCAAAAATGAGAATTTTTTTTTCCCCAAGATCATAGAAGGTTGGTGGAAAGAAAAGCCCAGGAATTATTTTGTCTTTATTATATATTCCTTTTATTATGCCAGTAATATATCTTCACTGGAAAATGAAGAAAATTTAAAAATTAAATTAAAATTAATATCTCTTGAAATTCTACCTTTCAGAAATAATTAATGTTATGTGATATATCTTTTAGAAATTGCTTTTACGCACATTCAGTAATATAACTAAATTTCAGGAATTGCCCCTAGACATATTCACTAATATACAGTCATATGTCATTTAATGATGGGGATACCTTCTAAGAAACTCATCATAGGCAATTGTGTTGTAATGTTAAAGTATATTATGAAAGAGAACAGCAGTGAATTTTCCTATTATCTACACTGGCCACTAGTCTCATGAGTGTTGACCCTCTAATTATGTTACTAAGTCTCTCTGTACCTCAAATTTTCTCATCTGTTAAATGGAGATTAGAGTAATACCATACCCACAAAATTATAAAAATTAAATTACAGGTAGGGATTGTTTCTGGCACTCAGCAAGCAGTGAGTACTAGCTAACTGTTATTAACTATTATTTTGCTATCAGAATGGATGGGAATCATTTAAAAAATGCAAGAATTCTAAAGTAAACAGTAACCCTTCCACTCGGGGTCAGACCTAACGTGTCAAATGCATGGCTTTCAATCTTAAAGGTCTGAGCTACCTTTGGGAGGGTCACCCGTGGGTAAACTAAGCACACCTCCTCAACATATAAATATACTTCAAAAAGTTCATGGAAGGATTCATGTTATCCTTTAATTCTATTTTTCCATGAACTATTTGAAGTACCCTCATGTTTTGCAGTAGGTCTGCTTGCACCAGCATCACCACAAACACACGAGTAATGTGTTGCATATTGCCTTGGCTATAACACCACTGTGTGCTATGGGTCAAATGTGTTCCCCAAACGTTCATGCATTGGAAACTTCATCTCCAAAGTAAGAATGTTCAGAGGGTGAAAATTCAATTACGGTTTTTGAAAGGTGGAGCCTTTGAAAGGTGATTAGATTGTGAGGACTGTAACCTTGTGAATGGATTAATCCATTGATGATTTAATGCGTGATCATGGGCATGGTTATGATGGCTTTATAAGGAGAGCAAGTGAGAAGCTTAGTTGTCTCCTGCTCAGACCATTTGCCATATGATACCCTGCATGTCTTTGGAGAGTCACCACCCCCAGGAAGGCCCTCACCAGATGTATTCCCTGGACTTTGGACTTGCCAGCCTCTGAAACTGCAAGAAATACATTTTATTTCTTTATAAATTGCCCAGTTTTAGATAAGTTATGAAAGCCACTAAATTTGTAGTAATTTGTTGCAGCAGTAAGAGAAAACTAATACACCCAGTATGAAGGTAATACAAATTATTTGACCAATTATTTATTAACTGATACATAAATTGATTCTAAGTTTTGTTTGCTCTTATGCTGGCATAAGAAACCTCAATAAACAGCTTTGTAACTGAATGAAATAGCAGGGTCAAAGAGTTTTTAAAGGCTTTTGGTACATACTGTCAAATTACTCTAAATTTTTTGTTTTACAATTTACTTTTTTTTTTACAATTGACATATGTACCTCCTTTTTACCCATTTTTAACACCAGTTATTCTTATTCTTCATAATTTTTGATGAAATGGTAGGCAAAAGATTAGTATTATATTGCTGTTTTAATTTGCATTTCTTCAAACTAGCGATTACAGAACATGTTTAAAAATTTAGGGGTTATAGGCAGTGATAAGCTTTTTGTTCTCTGAGCCCATATTTATTTAGCCTGGTAAATTCTAGATTGTCCAGGTAAGTAACTAATGAAAATGTGTGTGTGGTTTTCTTTCTTTCTTTCTTTTTTTTTTAGTATTAAGGCAATCCATATGTACTAAAAATTTGGGGAGAATTTAATATTATCAATTGCAATGTCATAGAATTGATACCTATGATTTTACAAAGAACTATTTAAGGTAGAACTTGAGCAATTAAGATACCAATGTTGGATTATTAGAAAAAATTAATTTTTAATGACCTACTAGTTAAGCCTACATTGTTTGGGTCTTTTTCTTTCATTTTCAGTCAATTTAGATAATTTTGTTTTGTCTTGTTTTTATAAGCCACTCAGTTTCAGATATTTATGTTATAAGCAACAGAAATGGACTAATACAATCACCAAAACTTGTTTTGCATGTTTAAATTTTATAGAATTTAAAATTCTGAAGTAGAGCACACAAACATAAAAGTGCATACAAAATAAACGTACAGTTTAATGAATAATTAGGTGGAGAAGATAATTCATCGTCCAGGTCAAGAAACAGAACGTTACCAACTGCCCCATCCATCCCCACAGACCTTCAGTGTGTCCTTTCTTGGTCACTCTACCTGTTTTCCCCTGAGATTGCAATCATTCTCCTGATACCCGAAATAATCTCTAAACAATATAGTTGTGCCTCTTTAAAATTTTATGTAAATGGATTTATGTAATCTATATTTTCTGTGTTTCTTCTTTCATTAAACATTTTGTTTGTATGGTTTATCCATATTGTGTGTGACTCTATCTTGTTCGTTTATTTTTTTAGATAATTTATTATACACACGTGTGGGATACAACATTGATTTTCAATAACTGTGTATAATGTATGGTGGTTAGGTCAGGATAGTTAGCTTATTCATCATTACAATATCAATCATTCTTGCTGTCCATTAACCAATTCCTCATTAGCCCCTCTCCTTTTCCCCCATACCTCCCCTTTTCCACCTCTAGTGACCACAGTTCTTTTCTTTCTTTCTAAAAGTTCAACATATTACTGTGACTGTTGTTTCTTTCTTTCTGTCTCTCTGTCTCTATTGTTTATTTATTTATGGATTCAGCTTCTGGTTATGAGTGAGAACATGTGGTATTTCTCTTTCTGTATCTGGGTTGTTTCACTTAGGATAATTTTCTCCAGGCTCACGCATGTTGCTGCAAATGGCAGAATTTCATTCTTTTTTATGGTTGAGTAGCATTCCATGGTGTATATATACCACATTTTCCATATCCATTTGTCCATCGATGAACACTTAGGTTGTTCTACGTCTTGGCTATTGTAAATGGAACTGCAATAAACATGGGATTGCAGGTATCCCTTTGACATGATGATTTCCCATCCTCTGGATATATCCCTAGTAGTGGGATTGCTGGATCATGTAATAGTTCTATCAGAATTTTTTTTTCAAATAAAAATCTTAAAATCATTTCATGGTCATATTACTCCCTAGGGTATACTTTATAATTCCTGTGGGCTGTGTGTGGGGGGGAGGTGAGGGAAGATAAATATCAGTAGTAATAGTTATAAAACATTACTTTAAAAAATACAAGGATAAAGTAACATTGGAAACAAGGCATTAAAGCTTAGTTATGTTCATTGCTTTCTGTAAGGACTCCCTATATTTTACTGTTAAATGTGACTCTTGAAAGTTAACTAAATATATGTCTTCTACATTTTGATATATACCATCATCTGTTGCAGATATACTATCCTACGAGAGGAAAGGAATTCCCCACCCCCAGAAGGGAAGAAGTGGAAGAGAAGAGAGAGATGCAGGGACCTTTAAAAATTAGATCAAAGATCTACCAGATCTTTTTAGTGTTACATAAATTGTGGGAGCACAAACATATTTGTTTACTGTAAGCTGAGATGCTTCTGTTTCTCCACCACTTTTAGGGAATCTTATTAGAAATAGTATGAAAACCAAAACAGGCATGAGATCTTAGCAATTTTTAAAAGGAGAAACTGAAAGCTATTGTAATTATAGTACATTATACAATGTTGCATTTTAGGCACCGTCATTTTGATAAAAATGGAATTCGGGACCATTGTAAACACTGACATGTTCTCAGTGAGTGGACCCATCTGTGTTATTTGTGGAAGGACCTTTCATAGGTAAGAACCAGCATTTGATACAATTGTGATTTGCATCTGTCATCCATAAAACCTTGATTTTGTTTTCAGATTTGTTTTGAGTTTCACAGATAAAAATGACTCAAATTGAAATTTAAGGAGCTAGCTCCAAAGAAATCTTTCTATTAAATCTATCAGAAGGGATAGCACTGCGGCTGTTTAGCATTTGATTGTAAATTCTAGTTTCTGTTGACCTTCCTGACAGGTTTATGTTTGATATATTTAATTCCCTGAAGTGTTTTAAAAGATGTGGGCATTTTGATTAAGAATATTCCCACAAAACTTTCCAGACATCTTTTAAAGGGATCTTAAAATTAAGAAGACGTTATAGAGTAAAAGTTAATTATTACAGAAAAGGCTTCAGAGGGAAAAAAAAGTATTTGCTATTTGGATTTAGAACTCCAAATCCAGATTTGTACTTATATAAGGAAAAAAGTTTTCTCATAGTTAAAGGACTTTTTAAATGTAATGAGATGAGATGGGGTATTTGTCCTGTAAATGGTTAAGAAAACACTTTTCACTTAGGTAGGAGAATCTTTTGTCTTTGATGTTGTTTATTGTTAAAAATATGCACACACATATAGCTATGTATGTGGAAAAAATTTAAACAATACTGATGTATATAAAATAAAAAGTAAAATTGTCTCCACCCTATTCCCTAGTGATAGTCACAGTTTATATTTGGGTTTAGATCATTTAAGACCTTTTTCTATACACATATAAATATATATAAATAAATATAAATATAAATATATATATATATAAACCACAAACATGCACAACTACATTTAAATAGGAACATGATCAGGCTGAATCTACTCTATAGCCTCTTCTTTTTATTTTTTAAAAGTCAGGTTTATTCAGTTATAATTTACTTAGTAAAATTTATCCTCATTTTCTTTACAGTTTGATTGGCATTGACAAATGTGTAGAGGTGCACGACCACCATCACAATCAAGATATGGAACAGATCCTTAACCCCAAGAAGTTCCCTCATGTTCTTTTGTAGTCAGTTTCCTTCCTCTATCCCCCAGCTCTCAGCAGCCACCAATCTGATTTCTGCCCTATAGTTTTGCCTTTTCCAGAATGTTATATGAATGGAATTTTTGTGATTTGTTTCTTTTACTTAGAAACAATGTTTTTGAGGCTCATTTTGTTGTTATATTTATCAGCAGTTGCTTCCATTTTATTGCTGAGTTGTATTTCATACTATGAATGTACCACAACTTGTTTATCCACTCACCAGTTGATGGACATTTGTTATTTCCACTTTTTTACTCTTATGAATTAAACTGCTATAAATATTCACATACAGGTTTTTGTATAGACATATGTTTTTATTTCTCTTGGGTATATCCCTCAGAGCGGGGTTGCTGGGTCATATGGTATGTATTTAAGTTTATAAAAAATTGCTAAGCTGTTTTCCAAAGCAGCTGTACAATTTTGCATTCTCATCAGAGATTTTGAGAGTTCCAGTTGCTCCATGTCCTTGTCAGCATTTGGTCCTGTCAGACTTTTTAATTTTAGCCATTCTAGTAGGTATGTATCAATATCTCATTGTGGCTTTTTTTTTCTTTTTTTTTAAACCGGTAAGATGATTGCAACCCTCAGCACGGTGTTGTCTGCACCATGCTCAACCAGCAAGTGCATTGGCCATCCCTATGTAGGATCCAAACCCGTGGCCTTGGCGCTTCCAGTGCCACACTCTCCCGAGTGAGCCACAGGCCCGGCCCTCATTGTGGTTTTAATTTGCAGTTCTCTAATGACTAATGATGCTGAGGATATTTTCATGTGCATATTTGCTATACGTGTATTTTCTGTGGTGAAATGCTTGTTCAAATTTTTTCCCATTTTTTAAATTGCATTCTTTGTCTTATTATTGAGCTGGAAAAGTTCTTTACATATACTTGATACAAGTTCTTTATCAGATAGGAGTTTTGCAAATATTTTCTACCAGTCTGTGATTTATCTTTTTATTTTAACATTGTCTTTAGAAGAGCAGACATTTTTAATTTTGATGAATTACACTGTATCAATTTTTCTTTTAAGATTTGTTCATTTTGTCTACTAAGAAATTTTTGCCTAACTCGAGGTCACAACAATTTTCTTATGTTTTCTCCTAGAAGTTTTATAGTTTTAGCTCTTACATTTAGGTATATGACTATGACTTGATTTTATCTCAACAATATAATATGGACATCATTCCATGTCAGTACATTAACTTTTACCTCACCATTTTTATGACTACATATTACGTTGTAGGATGGCTGTATCATAATTTAATTAGCCATTCCCAAGTTAATGAATATTTAAGAAGGTTCCAATTTCCCAATATTAAAGATGATCTGTGATGGGCATCCTTATATGTAAATATTTATGCACTTGTCTGAATACTTTTAAAGGAAATATTTCTAAAAGTAGAAATATTAGCTCACAGAATATTTATTTTTTAACATTTTTTTTTTCCATGTCCAGCAACGGATCGCAACCCTCAGTGTTGCCCCCGTACCGGACCAGGGACCGGCAACGGGATTGCAAACCTCGGTGTTGCTCCCGTGCCTTGCTCAGCCAGTGAGCGGGAGCCGGTCTGTATGTGGGATCCGAACCCTCGGGCGGGAGTGCCGCCGCACTTCCCAAGCGGCGCACTATCCAGTGCGCCACCGGGCCGGCCCAATTTTTTAACATTTTGATAAGTACATCCCAACTGACCTCACAGAAGGCTTTACCAGTTTCCAGTCCTATTGATAATGGAGTGTCCTTCATCCTAAACCCTAGCCACACTAGATATTTTCAATTTTTAAAATTTTTGTTAACTTAATTAATGAAAAATAATATGTATTTTATTGGTTATTTGCATTTTCTTCATCTCTAGATGGCTTGGATATTTTTTTTTTCTTGGTGTGGTAAATTATGCATTACGTAAAATTGACCATTTAAACCATTTTAATCGCACAATTTAATGGCATTAAGTATATTCATAGCGTTGTGCAACCATCATCACTATCCATCTCCAAAATTTTTTATCTTTCCAAACTGAAACTTTGAACCCATTAAACAATAACTTTCCATTGTCCACTCCTCCCAGCCCCTGGTAACTTCTATTCTATTTTCTGTCCCTATTTTCATAGTCTAGATACTTCTCATAAGTGGAATCATACAATATTTGTCTTTTTGTCTCTGGATTATTTCACTTAACATAATATTTTCAAGGCTGACTCATGTTGTAGTATGCACCAGAATTTCATTCCTTTTTAAGGCTAAATAATATTTTGTTGTAGTAAATATGACACTTTTTTTTTTTTGTCTTTTTTCGTGACTGGCAACGGATCGCAACCCTCAGTGTCGCACCCGTACCGGACCGGGACCGGCAACGGGATCGCAACCCTCGGTGTTGCGCCCGCACCTCGCTCAGCCAGTGAGCGGGAACCAGTCTGTATGTGGGATCCGAACCCTCAGCGGGAGCGCCGCCGCGCTCCCAAGCGGCGCACTTTTTTTTTTTCCTTTTTGTCTTTTTTCGTGACCGGCAACGGATCGCAACCCTCAGTGTCGCGCCCGTACCGGACCGGGACCGGCAACGGGATCGCAACCCTCGGTGTTGCGCCCGCACCTCGCTCAGCCAGTGAGCGGGAACCAGTCTGTATGTGGGATCCGAACCCTCAGCGGGAGCGCCGCCGCGCTCCCAAGCGGCGCACTGTAGCAGTGTGCCACTGGATTGGCCCTAAATATGACACTTTTTAATCCATTTATCCATCAATAGACATTAGGGTTGTTTCTACCCTTGTTTATTGTAAATAATATTTCCATGGACACTGGTATATAAATATCTGTTCAAGTCCCTCCCTGCTTTCATTTTTTTTGGGGGGGGTATATACATGGAGTGGAGTTGCCGGATTATATGTAATTTTGTATTTAAGTTTTTGAGAAACTGGCATACTGTTTTCCATAGCCCCTGTATCATTCTAGATTCCCACCAGCAACACACAAGTGTTCCAGGTTGGCTACCCTTTACTATATGTATAACTAATTGTATTTTTTCTTCTCCAAATTTCCTATTTGTATTCTTTGTCCTTTTCCTTCCAGGTTGTCTTTCTCTTTTTCTTCTCCTTTTCTCTGCTTCATTAACTTTTTTTCAAAAATTATTTCTATTTTATAGGCATTAGCTTTTTTGTTGTTGTTGCAATTCCTCTCTTGCTCTGTCTTTGGTCTTTTGACTTTAATTACCATTTCATTGCGTGAATCTTTTTAAGGCAGTCTCAGAAGTTGTAGTAGTTGTTCATTCTGCACCTGACCTGGATTTCTTGCTTAAAAGGGTGTTCCCCCACCTAAGATTAGAAACAAACATTCCCCTCTGTTTAATTCTGGCATATTTATTGTTAAATCTGATTTGATGATGTGAGATAGGGAACACATTATGGATTTTGTTCCTGTCAAGATAACCAGTGGCCTCAGAACATTTGTTATGTAATCCATCCTCTTCCCATTGTTTTCAAATCCCACCTTTATCATACACCAAATTTTTATATATAATTTAGACTATTTCTGAATGCTTTTTTTCTGTTGTATCTATCTACTTGTTCCTAATCAGCATCACCTTTTAAATGATCCTTTCTAGCAAAAGAAGGACATTTCTGGAAAAAGAAGACCTGGTGATCACTATAGAAGGTCTATCCTCAAAGACCTTTCTTGACCACCTTATTTCTCTGTCTCAATATTTTTTAAGCCTGAAGTCAGACATCTTGGGTCGCTTTCAAGAGAGAAACATATTTTAATTCTAATTTTAGGACAAAACAACCTGTGGAAGTCTGTGGGTACTATAAAAAGTCATTCAGGGATCAGAGATGCTGTAGAAATTAGTTCTGTCAACTGAATAAACAACATGGAAAAGCACTCCCCCCACCAACCCACAGCACACTCCCCACCCAAAACACCTTAGCCACAGTTTTTTGGTATTTGCATTGATGCATTGTATCATCTCCTTGGATAAATGCTAATGCTTCACTATTATGTGGAAGGCAGGTGACCCCACACACTACAGTTTTCTAGGGCTAGGCTCCTACCCTCAACCATGGAGCATTCCAAAGAACCAGAATTAAATTGTATACTGACCAAGTTTAAATGGGGATAAAACTTTTTGTTGTTTATAATGTACTTCCTTCATGGATTCCCCTAGACCTGTAGATCTGCAGAAATTGCACATGTAACTATTTTAGCTGTGTTCTTTCATTTGCAAGACATATTAAGAAAGGCTCCTAAGACTGAACTTTTTAAACTTTTGTAAACTTTTTAAATTGACATGGATACATTTGATTATGTACTATCAGCAAAAATTATCATAAAATATACTCTTACACAGGTAAAGCAAACTTTTTTGAATAGTACCTATTAATATGATAGTCTTTATTGCTTATAATCCTTTTATCTATGTTAAAAAGTTTCCCTGGAATTTTAGGGAATATTATCCTGCATTTATTCAGCATAGGAGATTTCCTTAAGCTTGTAATTATTTTCCCATAAGAAACAATCAAATACTGATTCTATGATATCACTTTTTCTTGTAGAGTAGTGATATGAGGAAAAATTTTACAGTTCATTTTATGGATAATTGTTGATATTTCTAAGCATTTGGGATTATTTTATTTTTATGGATTTTGATGTTTTAGACTAAATTTGTAGTAGTACACTGTAATAAAAAATTCAGTGAGAACATAGTCATAGTAAGTTTTATTATAACTCTATATTATTTGTAACATGCTCCGATTACAGGTATCAATCTCTGAGGTGACACGGTAAATTTCTTCTTGCTTTGATGTTGAGCCAAAAGCTGCTTAATTATCATTTTTTTGATTATCTGGAAATCTGAAATAAAATAAATTATAAAGTTAACTTTTCTATTGGGCTAGAAAGTGAGATGCACTTACTTTGAAAGACATTTTGCTTTCTTTAATTTTCAGACACAGCTTAAAGATTAAAAATATTTAATTTTATACAGCATTTAAAAGTAAATCTGGTTTTCTGTTTGTTTTTTAAAGCAGTGTTTCAGAGCTAACTTATCAAGTGCTGGATGAAACTACTCTTTTTGTGTTTGGAGAATGAGTATCTTGCATAAAGTGGGTAGTTAAAAGAAACTTTTTACTTGATTTAGCATACCGATGGAGTTCATGTAAATATTCTGAGTTTTGAGATAAATTTTCCATTGCAGATCTTCCAGACTCCCCTAAAGAAAAAAAGACACATGCATTTAGTGGTTTATCACGAATACAGTTCAGAGTTATTTTGAGCTTGAACCTGAGAATCCCTTTCCAGGGATATCTATCCCTATATGATAAGGTTATAACATGGGCAGATTACATTGTCCAGAGATGGCCACAACCATATCTGCCACTCCACATGTTCCTCTACACTATCACCTTGTCAACCCCCCATCAAGAAGCAGAATCTAACTCTCCTCTTCTTGAAACTGGTCTAGTCTTCAGGCTCTTTTGTAGCCAACAAAATGTGAAGCAAGTGACCACATGACTTCTGAGACCAAGTCAGAGAAGACTATGCAGCCTCCACCTGGTTGTCTTAGGATGCTTGTGTCTATGGAAGCAAGTCACCACATGACAGGTCCTAACACCCTGGGCCCGCCACACTGGAAAGGCCACATAGAGATGCTCTAGTAGACAGTTCCAGCTGAGCCCAGCTTCCAGCCATTCCTGCCAAGGCTCTAGTCTGTGAGCGAAGCTGTCTTTGACCCTTCAAACCAGCCCATGGGTCTGCTGAGTACCACTTAGTGACCTCAGTTGGTGGCCAGCCAAGCCCTGCCTGAATTCTTAAACCACAGAATTCTTGTGATATAATAAAACGGGAACTGGAAAGGCTATCTTTTGGGGATAAGATGACTTGTTAAAACAATATTCAGAAGGAAAATTAATTTAGAGAGCAATATAAAGTATCCAAATAATGAAGTCAAATATGAGAAATTTATATATATAATTATATATAAATTTATAAATATTTATATAAATTTAATATTTATACATAATTATATATATATAAATTTCTCATATTTGGCTTCATTATTTGGGTACTTTATATTGCTTTCTAAATATCATATATAAATTTAATTATATATAATATTTAATACATATATAAATTTCATTTATATATAAATTATATATAATTATATAATTAATGTGTAAATAAAATTTTATAAGTATATTATAAAAATACATAATTATATATAAATTTTATATATATAAAATTCATGTATGTATAAAATTATATATATATTATATAAACTTATATGAATAATTTATATATAAATATAATTTTTTTTATGTATATATAAATTTTATATTGTATATATTTATACATACAAATATTTATTGTATATATTTATATACATATTGTATATAAATATATGCAATATAGAATTTATATATACATTTATATATATATATATAAATTATATATATATATATAAAATAGACATGTTAATTTGCTACTTAACTTTCCTATCTGCCCTTTCACTTTTGACTTGAATCCACTGGGCTAATCTACTAAGATGCTCTTTATCCTTGCTTATTACAGACCACCCAGTCATGTCCCCCCTTATTTCCTGTATTCTATTTTTCATAAGGCTCGCTGTATTTTCTTAAATTTACTTTCTTGCTTTAACAGATATCTGGCTGTCCTCTGAGGATACTACCAGTGCAGAAGCCCTTTCTGCTTGTTTTTCTCAGTCTTGTTACTACTGTACCTGGAGACGGGCAGTGTCCTCCTTCCACGCTCCTGTTCTTTCAGTACTTTTGCCCTCCCTCTTTCTCTTCCTAAAACTCATGTCATCAGATCGTACAATCGACCACTCATCACTATTGTTGTGATCTCTCTGCAGCTGAAATCATTCTCAGTTGGCTTCATCACTGGCTTTCTTCGTTTAGCAATTTCCATGTGCGTGTGGAAGACTGTCCTACTCTAGCTCTCAGTTCCTCAAGCTCCTTGTTCTCTCAGATCTTGTATTTCAACCTACCTCAGCCATTAATTCCTCTGGTCACAATTAGATCTTGTCTTTAACAGTAACCACAAGTTCCCTCAATTTCAGTGTCCTGCATTCAGCTACTTGACTGCTGCCTTTTATATTTTCAGATCACTCCCTCTAGCACCGCACCCCAGCATTCCTTCCACCCCACTGGGACCTGCAGTCCTACCATCTTTTCATTGTTCCTCCTCATTTTTATGTCTTCTCTCCCTTTATCATGCAAGTTAAACTCCACGGTCCCCCATTCCCTTGCACATAACCTTGACTTCCTGACCATTTTCTCAGTTGGTCATGCTCACTCAACAAAACTCTAACCCTAGTTAAGTCCGACTCCATGTTTGTTCCTTTCTTGTGCTGTATAGCTCAATATGTCCAGAGAACATATTCAACTGGGCTGAGAGGCCTCACTTTAATTTCATGGCCACAAATATTAGGTGGGCCTTTAATGCTTTCAGGTCACCCTATTAAACACTCTTATTCCCTTCATTCTTCCATTCTCCTAGATGACTATTTAATTCTCTTCTATTTTCTCAAATCTCTAGCCTTCCATCTGCATCTTCATTCTCATCTGATGATTTATTTTCCAGTTTCACAGAATAAATAAAAGACAGTAGGAAAAAACTTCCACGAGCTCTGTGGCAAGAGTTACTCACCTACCTGCTTCTGTGCTATACACTTTGTCTTCCGTCTTGTTACTATCAATGAGCTAAGGCCAACCCCCCTACGTTTTCACTAGATCTCATCCCTGCTTCCCTACACAAGACATAGCTTTAGTAATTCCTTCAGCCTCCCACTCATCAGTTTTTTTTTTACTCTCTACTAAATCTTCCTCATTGGCCTATATCTATTTAGGTGAAACCATGTGACTAAATTCTCACCAATGAACAGACAGCGGACAGGTGATATATACTGATTCTGGGTCTGAGTGTTAGACATGGGGCATTCACTCCTCCTTGAACTTTCCCTTTTCTTCCGTCTTAAACGTGGAGCAATTACCCTGTCTTTCAGATTCTACCATGGAGACAATGACAAAACCCTCAAGAAGTGGTTCTCAACTGGGGGTGATTTTGCCCTCCAAGGTATTTGGAAATGTCTGGAGACATCTTTAGTTGTTACAACTGGGAGGGGAAAGTGCTACTGGCATTTAAAAGGTAGAAGTCAGGCATGCTTCTGAACATCCAACAGTGAACATGACAGTCATTCCACACCCCATCCCCAACAAAAAACTGTCCAGCCCACTGCAACAGTACAAGTTTGAGAAACCCTGCCCTAGGGAATGGTAGAGCGACCAGCTGGAAGGCCATCCCCCCTTCCATGCCTGTGAGGCTGTCTCATGAATGTAGCCTGCTCACTTCAGGATTAAGGGAGATGTTTGATTTGTCAGACTTAAAGAAAGCTGGAAGACTGAGACCAATACCTCTTCAACAATAGAGGCCAGAACTGATAAAAAGTTGAAGTGTGGTATTTGCTCATGCTGTCTACTATTTCTGTAGAAATTGGCACTTCTTAGTTGCTAATAGTAAAGACTCTCACATGGTAGATTCTCTCAAGTGGGCAACAAAAGAATCTCCTTTATACCACCACTTAGCCTGTACTATACTAAAGTAATAGAATAAGCCAGCAAGTGCTGAATTGCAATAGAGCCACCATTTCATCCCTTTATTTGAAAACAACAGCATACAATTTTCATATAACACAGTATTATATATAAATGAGATTTTAAGAATGTTATCTGTAAAGGAATATAAATTGAAGTGGAGGAGACATTATCTGGTAGTTTGGTGACTGGAAAGGTAAATGAATTTTTATAATTTTGGCATGCAAAACATTTTTAGTGGCCTTACGCTGGAAAAGGGTAAATAATAATTCATACATAAAGGTTGCATCAGAGTTTATAGACTAGACCCCTGGTAATGGATTCAACCTTTCCACAACAAATCAAAAGTATTGTTGTATGCTCACATGAATATACAGTAGTCATTACCTTAAATTTAAAACTCACTGCAAGCAGCAAACACATAGAGCAGGATATGAAGGCTGTATTGTATCAGTGTGGTCTGCAGAGAATTTCTTCATATGGTTTTTGCCTTGTTGAAATATATGTCGCAGTTCAAAACTAAAGGGATTACTTTTGAATAGTCATCACAGAGGTTGATTACATTCGTATATCATATTTAGCTGGACCCTGCAGGCTATTATTCCATTAGCTATGCTGGTCCTGCCATTGTCAAAAAGTTGATCACCTAATGTTAAAAGACTGTGCTTTCTGCTGACCTTATCAAAATGACTCAAATGCTTTTGTTAAAAAATAAAACCCAGATTATGTTTTATAAAACTAATTAAGAATAAACACTGTATAAAAAAATCTCATATCTTATGGGTGATCTTAGCATTATGCCATTATTAATGATGAGATGATATTTTGCTTTTGTTTTTCAGCACATTTTACTTCAAGTCATAGATTTTGTTTTCGTAGAAATAGTACTACTTGCTCATTGGCAGTAAAGAGTCTGACAGTAAAGTAAAAGGAACAGAAGTCTCTCCCTTCTCCACCATGTACTTAAATCATATAAAAAACTAACACCTTTGAAGTAAACCAGTATATCAATATTAATATAACAGTACATCTACAGTGGCCTAATTACAATATGGTTTTGCAAGGCCACTGTACTGAAGAGAGCAGAGTTTTGCTTTGAGGAAATATGCATATAAACTGGAAATTTGAGATTTATACTTAATAATCAGAAAATCACTCCCAATAAATAAATAAATATAAAAATATTTAACTGTTCATTCTTTAGACAATGGCTGCATAATTTCATTTATGTAATCACAACAGTTGAATATTAACGAGTTAAATATTGGATTTTTATAAACACTGAATGCCATTACCAATAAAAGCATATTTAGATAAGCTTGGCTTTTAATGTATTTTTTTTATGAATTAGCCACAAGTAAGAAACAAATGAAGTTTTTTCTTTGAAAAAGATATTGACAAGTATGCCTTTATTATTTAAAATAACATATATAAACTTTTCACTAAACTCACATTACAAAAGCTGCCCTTTAGGAACAAAGATGATTTTGCAGCTATCTCAATTGAACAGCTAGTCCTTGAATTATGTTCCCAGAAATGGTGATGAATTGGCATAGCCTCGTGTATACTCTTTGGCATGGTCTTCCCCGTAACCAATGGTGTGTAAAACGGCTGGTCAGGGATACAGGCTGTGATCCTGGAACACAGCCAGACACTGATTTTGGCCTCATTAGCACTGTTCTCTAATCAAGGGGACTTTTCAGCAAGTGGAAGTTTCCTAATATTTCTTGTTCTTGCTTTCCTTTAGCCACCCCACTTGATACTCACAATAGAGGAGTGGGTGTCAGTCAGGAGGAAACAGATGGCACATTCAACTGGGATATCAAAGAGACTTTAATGAAGAGACTATTAAGAAGTGAGGGCAGGGCTAAGAAACTAATAAGGGGCGTTAAGTCACCCAGGGAGTAGCAATAGAGGGATGCCAGGCCATTATCATCCCTGGGGCTGCAGGGTAAGGGGGAGATGATGGTGCTGTTGAACCCTGAGTGGAAGATGGGGATTTAGAAAAGGGATCACCCAGCAGAATCTAGAAGCAGCAGTTGCAGAGTGTCACAGTTGTCAGAACTGAGCTGAAGCGAGGGACAGAGGAATAATATCCTAACCTCTCCACCTTCCTAACTTCTTATCTGCTGGTGACTCCTCTTGGCTAAATACAAACCAGGGAGCCAGAAGGCAAGTGAGACTGTGTGATGCAGTTTGAAGCCAGTCTCCTGGGACACAGAGCAAAGAAGGTGGGAGAGTTGATCTTGTGTTGTGTGTGTTGTGTGTGTTTGGCAAATCGCATATAATAATCACAAATGCAAATGTTATCTTTCAGCAAAAATTGTCACGTGAAGTGCAGTATAAGGGTCAACATATTTGATGTTGGCATATGATTGAATGCTTCGTTTTACCTTCCCTTTTCTTTTTTCTCTTCTTCCCCCGCCCCCTCCTCCTCCTCATCCTTTTTTTTTTTTTTTTTTGATTTTTTTTTTTTTTTTTTGATTTTTTTTTTTTTTTTTTGATTTTTTTTTTTTTTTTTTGATTTTTTTTTTTTTTTTTTGATTTTTTTTTTTTTTTTTTGATTTTTTTTTTTTTTTTTTGATTTTTTTTTTTTTTTTTTTCTTTTTTTTTTTTTTTTTTTTGGAATACTTGTTTGTTATTCATGGTACTTATATTACAGTTTTATAAAAATTTTAGGCACCAGAACCTGAGATTATAGAGTTAATCTCACTCTATCAAAAGATACGCGTTTTCTTCGTAATATTTTTCTATTTTTATTGTTAACAAACAAAAAGTTAATCTGTACTATCTGTGTTTTGAAGTAGAAACCATGATGTGGCAATTCTATATCTGATGAGTATAATAATTAAGATATAAACTTTTCAGGCAGGAGACATTTTTCAGGTTTGGGCAGACTCTCTTAAGTGTCAGAAACTGACATATGTTCTTTCATATTACAGATTCTGGAATATAGCAACTTTCTTTCCAAGCACTTTTGTTAATATTTGAAGACTACTAAAATTTACGTGAGGATCAGAAGTATATTCTAACTCAAGATTGTAGGTTCTTTTTTCCCTTAAGCACTGTTATCTTAAATAGATGGAACAGAACTAGAATTGGAAGAAGCATCAAAGATACCATATTGACAAAGAATTTTACTGAATTTCTTCTTCTGGGTGTCTTAACTCTTAATGAAAGTATCTGATTCAGATCTATTAATCTGTCCAGACACTAAATACCTTCTCAAGATAAACATAGTGTTGATGTCTTCATATAGTTATTTTTATTTCTACTATTGTTGCTACATTACAAATCCTGTATTTTTTTTTCTAGCCAAGATAGAATAATGGAAAGCAGATTACCTTCTTTCCTGAAACTACCTCCCTACCCCGAACAAAATATACAAAATCAATAACTTTGAAGACACTGGACATTAAAAAACAAAAGTCAGTGATCCCTGAGAGACAGGAAACAATATGAACCCTACAATTGCCCCAGCTTCCTTCCTTCAGTAGTTTTTCAGCCATGGCTCGGAGTGGGAGCCCAGGAGGAGTCCAGCAGACTTCCTGTGCTGGGGAAATGCAGCTGAAGGTTTGGGGAGACCAAGGCAGCTAGAGTTTGTAACTAGTGCTGCTATGAACTGAATATTTGTGTCCCCCTTCACCCCCAAATTTATGTATTGAAGCCTAATCCCCAATGTGATGGGATTTACAGGCAGGGTTTTTGGGAATTAATTAGGTCACGAGGGTGGAGATCTCAGGAGTGGGATTAGTGTCCTTAAAAGAAGAGATATGAGAAAGATGATCTCTCTCTGCCATGTGAGGATACAGCCAAAAGGAGTCCACTACAAGCCAGGAAAAGGGCCCTCACCAGAACCCAACCATGCTAGCACCGTTGTCTCAGACTTCCTGGCCTCCAGAATTATGAGAAATAAATGTTTGTTGTTTGAGCCACCTAGTCTATGGTAATTTGCACGAGTAATATAGCAGCCTAAACTAACAGAGACCCTTGTGCCAGAGAGGAGGGAACTATTCAGAATGAGAATTATGGAGATCTGTGGAGGTCAACCTTGAGTATTCAGCCAAGTATAGATCAGAGTTTGTATGTGAGGAAACTACCCAAGGCCAGGAGAAGAAAACCCCCAAAAGACATGAACTGACAGTAGATGGTGTCCACAGAAGACTGGGAATACAACCTGTTATCACCAGCCAGATTAGAAAACTTCATAATTCACAGGGCATTGGGTAGAGTACTCAGAAGGGTCTTGCTGTAGATATGAGGAATATCCTTAGACTAAACTTGCCTCTGACTCTGACTAACAGATCTTATAAAAATGACCTGAAAGGATGAAACTGTTTTCAGGTAACTTTACTGGATCTTAAAAAACAAATCTCAACATATTTATGAAAATATAAAACTATCCAGCACCAAAATAAAAAGAAGGTAAAATTCCACAATGTCTGGAATCTAATCCAAAAAATTACAAAACATGCAAAAAAAGCATAAAGAAGAGAAAAATAAATTAATTAAAATTGACCCAGAACTGACACAGTTGTTAGAATTAGGAACAAAGACATTAAAGCAGTCACTATAACTATATTTTAAAATATTGAGAAAGTTAAGTAGAGACACAGAATGTAAGATAAAAGAAAACGTTAGTGAACTTGAAAATAGAGTAGTAAAATCTACAAAAAATAAAATGTAGAAAGAGTTAAAAACAAAGAGATTATCAGTGAGCTGTACAACAGCTACAAGCAGCCTAATATACATGTTTTTGGAGTTCTAGATGATGGAGGGAGAATCAAAAAATATTTTAAGAAATGCTGGTTGAAAATTTTCCAAAATTGATGAATGTCATAAACCTACAGATCCAAGAAGCTCAACAAACTCCAAGCTTAAGAAACTTAAAGTACTAAAGAAAAAGAAAAACAAACAAAAAAAACCTTTCAAAGCTAGAATTCTATACCCAATGAAAATATCTTTCAAAAATGAAGGCAAGGGCCGGCCCCGTGGCGCACTCGGGAGAGTGTGGACTTGGGAGCGCAGTGGCGCTCCCGCCACGGGTTCGGATCCTATATAGGGATGGCCGGTGTGCTCACTGGCTGAGCGTGGTGCAGACGACACCAAGCCAAGGGTTGCAATCCCCTTACCAGTCACGAAAAAGACAACAAAAAAAAAAAAAAAAAAAAAAAAAAAAAGAAAAAGGAAATGAAGGCAAAAATAAGGACTTTTCAGACAGACAAAACCTAAAGCAATTCATAAGCAACAGACCCACACTGTAAGAAATGATAAAAACCTTAGGCAGAAGGAAAATGATACCAGGTGGAAATCTGGACCCATGCAAAGGAATGCAGAGCATTAGAATTGGTAAGTACATGGGTAAATATAAAAGGTTTTTAAAAATTATTATATTTCTTTAAATGATATTTTACTGCTTAAACAAAAATAATAACAATATTGATGAGTTGTAAAATAAAACATATGACAACTATGTGCAAAGGTGGGAAAGGGAGAAATGGAAGTACATTATTGTAAGATTCTTATACCATGTGTTAAATGTTCTGTCACTTGGAGGTGGACTGTGATAGTTAAAGATTAATTAAATTAAAGATGTATGCTTATCATTACTTTTATTTTTACATTTTAGTTTACACTTTTTATTTTAACTATCCTGGTTATAAAGAGAAAAGTAAACAAGATTTGAAAATCAAGATTCCTCAAATCTGAAAATGAGAAAGTCTGTCTCTAATTTAAACAATTAATTTGAAAACTTATCCTTCCCATATATTTCCTGGAACTGAGGCTTGAGGATAAGTTAATGAAAAAGCAATAACTACTTCATTATTCACTCCCAAAGATTAATTTTCCTTTACCAAATAAATTATATGAAGTGTAATATATGTAGTAAGAAGTTAAATGCTGTTATATTTGATTTTTTTTCCTGGTTCATTTATAAAAATAACAGAGTTTGGATATTACACAGCCTCTACGTTCCTGTTCTTTCATGAACAGTCTACTTTAGAACACAGGATAATATAGAAGATGATTTTTTAAAAACCACTTTATTGAGGCACAACTGACATACTAAAAGCTGTATATATTTAATTTATATAAACTGATGAATTTGGAGATAAGTATATATCTGTGAAATCATCCACAATCTATGCCATAAGCACATCTAACACCTAGGAGATGATATTTTTAATGAATAATCTAGAGATGTAAAAATTAATGTTTTTGCAAATATTAAAATTTTCTAATGTATGCTGAGATTTTCCAAAGAGAAGATGTTGTGGACATGTAATGACCAGTCCAAATATAATGATGAGTAAATATGTATCTTATCAGCAGCGAAGTAGTTTCTAGAAATATAACTTCCTTGAAAAACCAAAACAATTTCCCCACCAAAACCAAAAATCAAAACCTTATAGAGCCCAAGTGAGGTACTCTTCCTTTTTAATACTCATATTATTCCTTTTAAATTCTCATAAGAATAAATGGGTCTATTTAAAACAATGACAATGAGAAATAAGAATTTGAAATAAATCTCCATTTTCCAAGAGATCTGTATGTTTGCTGTTCAAAGTGTTCTCTCCAAACTAGCAGCATCAATATTACCCTGTTAGAAATGCAGAATTTCAGGCCCCACTCCACATCGAGTAAATCAGATTCTGCATTTTAACGGATCCCAAGGTGAGTCTTTTGCTCATTGAAGTTTGAGAATCACTGTTTTGTATAACCTTACACTTGTTCACGCTTTATTTAATGTAGGAGCAAAATAGTATGCTCAGTAAAAGCAATAGTAATAACTGCTTGTTTTTCATTCAGCTGCAACATTCAGATCTTAAGTAAAAACAAAACTTGTTTTCATGGATTGAGAACATATTTTGTACCAGTGAATGTGGTTAGCACTTTATTCATTTATAATTTTTATTTTCAAATTGTAAATTGACAAATTATGGTTGTATATTTTTATGGGGTACAAAGTTATATGATTATGACTACAATGTGAAATAATTAAATCAAGCTAATTAATATGTCCATCACTTCAAATACTTATCATTTTTTGTGGTGAGAACATTTGAAATTTATTCTCAGAGATTTTGAAACATGCAAGCGTTATTATTTACTGTATTCACCACTCTGTGCAAATTATTCTTCCCAACTGAGGCTTTGTACCCTTTGACCATCATCTCCCCTTTCCCCCAATCTCCCTTCCCAGGTTTTGTTAACCACTGTTCTACTCTCTGCTTCTTTGAGTTTGATGGGTTTTGATTCCACATTTAAGTGAGAATATGTGATATTTGTCTTTCTGTGCCCAGCTTATTTCACTTAACATAATTTTCTCTAAGTTCATCCATGTTGCTGCAAATGGCAGAATTTCATTCCTTTTTATGGCAGAGTAGTATTGCATTGTGTATATATACCACATTTTCCTTATCCAGTCATCTGTCAATGAACATTTTTGTTGGTTCCAACTCTTAGCTATTGTAAATAGAGCTGTGATGAACATGGGAGTGCAGGTATCCCTTCAACATGATGATTTCCATTCCTTTGGGTATACACCCAGCAGCAGGATTGCTGGATTGTATGGCCGTTCCTTCTGTAGTTATTTGTGCCTGGCTTATTTCACTTAGGATAATGTTCTCCAATTCCATACATGTTGTCACAAATGACAAAATTTATTTCTTTCTTAAGGCTAAATAGTATTCTATTCTGTATATATACCAAATTTTCTTTATCCATTCATCTGTTGATGGACACTTAGGTTGATTCCATATCTTGGCTACAGTGAATAGTGTTGCAATGAACATGGTAGTGCAGATACCTCGACATACTGATTTCAAATCTTTTGGGTAAATATCCAGAAGTGGGATTTCTGGATTGTCTGACAATTCTATTTTTAGATTTTTAGTTTTTTTGAGGAAACTCCATACAGATTTCCATAATGGCTCTACTAATTTACATTGCTACTAACAGTGTTCAAGTGCTGCCTTTTCTCCACATCCTCACCAACACTTGTTATCTTTTGATAACAGCCATTAACAGATGTGAGGTGACATCTCATTGTGGTTTTAGTTTGCATTTCCCTAATTACTAGTGATGTTGAGCCTGTTTTCATATATCTGTTGGCCATTTGTTTGATTTATTTTGAAAAATGTGTATTCAAGTCCCTTGCCCATTTTTAAATCAAATTATTTTTTTTTTTCTGTAGAGTTGTTTGAGTTTCTTACATATTTTGGATATTAACCCTTTATCAGACGTAAGGCTTGCAAATATTTTTTCCCAATCAGTAGTTATCTCTTCACTCTGTTAATTGTTTCCTTTGTTGTGCAGAAGCCTTTTATTTTGATTTAATCCCACTTGTCTATTTTTGTGTTTGTTGCCTGTGCCAGTGGGGTCAAATCTAAAAATCACTGACCAGACCAATGTTGTGTAGTTTTTCACCTATGTTTTCTTCTAGTAGTTTTACAGTTTTAAGTCATATGTTTAAATCTTCAATCCATTTTGGATTGATTTTTGTATGTGAGATGAGATGAGTCCAATCTTATTCTTTGCATATGGATGTTCAGTCTCTCTGACTTTTGTTGAAGAGACTGTACTCTTCTCAATGTGTATTCTTGGCAACTTTGTGGAAAATAAATTGACCATACATATGTGGGTTCATTCCTGGGCTCTCTATTCCATCCCAGTGGTTGCCAAGTCTATTTTTATCCTAGTACCATGCTGTTTTAATTAGTATCACTTTGTAGTGTAGTTTGAAATCAGGTAGTATGATGCCTCCAGCTTTGTTCTTTCTGCTCATGATTGCCTTGGATATTTGATGTGTTTCTGGTTCCATGTGAATTTTAGAATTGTTTTTTCTATTTCTATGAAAAATAATGTTGAATCTCTCAGTGATCTTATGTTCTAGGTATTATTATTCCTGTTGTATGGACAAGGAAACCAAAGGTTGGAGAGATTAACTTGCTCAATATCAGGCAGCTGATAACTGGCTCATTGGAGCTCCAAACCCAGGTCAATTTGTATCTTAAGCCCATGCTCATAGCTTCTGTGCTCCTTATTTATTCAATGAATTTAGAAGTGGGAAGGTGGATAACAAGAAAGCCTCTTAGTCAAGTGCATTGGTTAGGCTTGGAGAGGCTGATTTATTTGACTTTGTGGCAAGAACTGCCACAGCAAGCCTATTTAGTTATTAATCATTGTTTGTTTATTTAATTCCTTGTCTCGTAGAGACTATTTCTAATGCAGCAGTTAAAAAAAATAGCCACACACCCCAGGGATCTCCTTGAAAACTACTAATCTGACGTGTAGGCCATGACAACGGAGCTTGGACTAGTGAGAAACCTAATCCAGGGCTTCTACCATGTAAGTTGTAGCCTTTATTTCATTATACTTTGAATCAACCCCTGATGGATTCAGCTTCATAAAGTCAGAAAAAGAGAAAAAGAAAGCAATTTATTCATGTTTTCATTGGAGCTCACTGCAGACATGAAATTTCTCTAAAAATGCAAATCATTTGGTGTCTCACAAGTGAAACTCGGTAGCTAAAGCTCTTTGAGGAAAACACTTTCCCAGGGCTAATGTTTTTATGCCCAGTGATTGAATAAATTGATCCATTTATGACAACATCTTCACTTGAGTTTTTTATCCCTAGATGAATGCATCTAAGGGTTCTAGAGGACTGTTCTTTATCACTAAGAAAATTGATTACACTTGTTAATTTGTCTTTTAATCCTAGATATATCGAAAGAAGTATGATAAACAAGTGTAGAAGAAATCAATACAGATCTGTTAAATATCAGATTGATCAAAACAGGATTTAGTAAGACTAAAAGATGTAAAATACTAATGTACAAACTAAGCCCTTATTTATGTTATATGACTTTAGATGAGCTCAGTATAAACCTGAAAGAAACTACTTCTGAAAACAGAAATGGTACACTTTTGTTGCATTAAAGAAAAATCCCCAGAAGGCCTACCTATCCAAGGTATCTAACATGAACATTCATTTTTTTTCCCAGCCACTCTTATTAATTCATGGGGCACCATATCACAGTTTTTTTTTATGTTACATAAAGCAAAAATTACACTTAACCAGTGTAAGGTAGTCATAAAAAATTGATAAAGCAACACTCAAAAACCAAGATAACACAAGGAAAAGCTATCGGCCATTCTTTTCAGAGAAGGTGAGGACAATGAGAAATAAAAATCACACACAAAGACTCTTGAAATGCCACTTAGACTGGCTCTGGGCCATTATGACATGTGTTTTGTAGAACCCAAGTAGCAAATCAATTATTCAGCAGATACTCTTTTAACTAAACATATTTTTTATCTCACTTGTGTAATAATGAATGAAATAATTCGTTATCGTTATTATAATAATAATTATTATTAGTTCTTATTAATAACTGTTAGAATGACACAAGTTCTAAATTGCCTTTCCAGTAGTGGATCTAGTTTATGTTGAATATACAGTGTCACTCACAAATGGTAATCTGTATTCGTCATTCATTTGACGGATACTCATTGAAGGCCCACTGAATGAAATACACTCACTTGTGGGATTGGTGCTGGGGTACAGTTTGTAGCAGTGTTCAAATTAAATGGATTTAAGAGTAAATGGCTGAGTGGGGTGGTGGGGAGATCAATCTGTAATCAGGGCATAACTTTCTAGATTACTAATGCTTGGTTTTCAGAGAAGAAATAAGATTTTTATGTATAATTTCTTAAAACAATTTAGTAGTGGGCACAGGATTTCAAATGAATACTGGCTTCAAAAGAATACATATAAATGCATTTAAATGCTTGTCTCAGGAAAAATATCCTGCTGGATTTTTTTTGTGGTAGGACTTAGATTCTTTTATAGCATGATAAGTGGGTCAAAAGTTTGAGAAGCAGAGAATCTATCTCTGTGTTAGAAGATGTCTTCTCAACACTCAACATGTGCATAATATGCAACTGTGTATGTATTTTAACTGATAGATAAGTAGAAGTCATTTTTAAAAACCTGGTCAAACACAATTAGCACAATTTAAAACTAAAAGGCTAGGGCCGGCCCGGTGGCGCACTGGATAGTGCACCACTTGGGAAGCACGGCAGCGCTCCCGCCGGAGGGTTTGGATCCCACATACAGACTGGTTCCCGCTCACTGGCTGAGCGAGGCGCGGGAGCAACACCGAGGGTTGCAATCCCGTTGCCGGTCCCCGGTCCGCGATCCGTTGCCGGACACGGAAAAAGACAATAGACAAAAAAAAAAAAACAAAACAAAACCTCTTTGTGGTTTTCTTTGTACTCTTCAGATTACAGCCTTTTCTCTTCTGAAAAGCAATATATTTGTCTCTGGATCTGCAGTACTTTGCATGATATCTTAGAGGCAGTCCATACTAGATGTTTTTGAATGAACAGTTTGCAGCTTATGGTTTCCTTTTAAACATGTGACGAAATGAAACATTGCTTGGCACTTGGCAGATAACCAGTAAATTTCTATTGAAAGACAGACAGAATGAATGAATATTCTTAAAAGTTTAGATGAGAGCATAAAAGACAACAAAGACGAAGCGTACATAATAAATAGTTTTTAAGAACTAGTTTTCCACTTGAATGTATTATTTGTTCATCTTACAAGTAAAGTAGGGAAAGTCTAAACTTTTGGTCACAGTTTCTAAATAGTGAATAAATAAGATCTTTATGTTTAACTTCCTAAAATAATTTAAAACAATTCTTTAATTTTAAAGAAATATCTATTTGTTTTTCCTCCCCATCTTAATGAAACAGGTTTTAGCTACACAAGTTGTCTTAGTTTTCACCAATCAGTTGATTTAAAGAGCTAAGAGGTATCAAGTCACCTTTCCCCATTGCAGTTAATGTAACTGGAGTATGTACGGGCCTAGAGGGGAGAAGAGAGAAGAAATACTAGAGTTGGAAGATCGTTTATCCTAACTACACAAATAATCTGCCTCTTTCAAGTTTACCTTCTTTACTTCCATTGCACTGTGGTTGAGAAAAAAAAAAGTACTGTATTTTAAAACCAAACATTTTATGTGGGAAGACATTGTATAAATTATGCTTTAAAGAAATGGGATGCTATTAAAATTCCCAGTATGTGGGATGAAATGCTCTTCAATGTTGGAGCAAATCAGCATTACTACATACCGTATTTGGTTTTGTATTCTCAGTTTCTTAGATCAGAAGATGGTAAGAATAGTGCAGGCCAGCACCTTGATGAAAGATAGATAGATAGATACAAAGGTATATATAAAAGAGGCTTTATAGTGATACCAAATTTTTCTTCAACTTAATTCATTTACACAAGATTAGCCATAAAAGTAGTCCTTTGTCAGTAACTTTTATCACCTGAATAAATATTGGGAAAGTCAAAAAAATGACATATCAACTTGAATGGAGTCATTCATATCTATACACCTAAACTACCTTTTAAAAAATTTCCCTGACATAGTCTCTGCCCTGACATCTCCTACTCAGTTATCTCTTACGGCCTGACTTATTTTCTTGCTCAAATATTGTCATAAAATTACTGTTTTCTTTTGGGCACCTGTTATCTTGCTCAGAGTTGAGGGGTATTTTTCATTAAGATGTTATACAAACAACATATTTGGAACTATGTTAAAGAGAATCTACTACTTTAGGCATATCACCAATGACTCTATGAGGCCACTTTTCTAAACTGTAAAATATAAACTAAGCATGGTAAAGGGGTTTCAACTTTGGAAAGTAAATACGTAGAATAGTCCATAAACATTGACTTTATTATAGAAGGACTTTATTAAATCTTTCGTGAAAGAGTAAAGAAAATAATAGACCCTAAGAATTATGTGATTATTCCCTATATATCACATTTCTTACTTTAAAAGTTTGTTTTGGAATAGATGATACATGCACCTGGTACAATTTTTTTTAAAGAGTGGACAGTGAAAAATTAAAATCCTGAATCTGCCCAGCTACTTTCTTCCTCTCCCCTAAAGGCAACCACTGTTACTGTTTCTTGGATATTCTCTTAGAAACATTTCATGCATTTATATAAAGGATAAAAGAATATATATTTACATATAAATATATAATACATTTGATGTTTTACATTAGTATAAATGTCATATATATTTTTGTACTTTTTGAGAAAGATTGTGTATTGAGTATCATTCTCCCTCTCTCTTTTTAAAACATTATTTTCTAGAGCAGTTTTAGGTTCACAGCAAAACCGAGCAGAAAGTACAGAGATTTCCCATATACCCCTGTCCACACACATGCACAGCCTCCCCCACTACTGACATCCAGTACCATAATTTTGCCTTTTCCACAATGTGCTGTAGTTGGAATCATACAATATATAGCCTTTTCAGACTGGCCTCTTTCACTTAGTAATATGCATTTAGGTGTTCTCCATGTCTGTTTATAGCTTGATAACTCATTTCTTTTTAGCACTGAATAATATTCCATTGTATGGATGTACCACAGTGTATTTAATCATTCAGCTACTGAAGGACATCTTGGTTGCTTCCAAGTTCTGGCAATTATGAATAAATAAGTAAATAAAGCTGTTATAAATATCAGTGTTCAGGTGTTTATGTAGATGTAAGTTTTCAACTCATTTGGTGAAATACCAATTAGTCTGGTTGCTGGATTGTATGGTAGGAGTATGTTTAGTTTTGTAAGAACTTCCCAACTGTCTTCTCAGTCTCTTGATCATTCTCTTTTTATGCATATGGAGTTGCTTCATTCATTGGTAACAGCAGAATAAAAGCCCACATATGGATGTGCTATAATTTAACCAGTCACTAAATGTCCTGTTGAACATTTAAATGTTTACAACTTTTATTGTTACAATGATGTAAATCAATCCTTGCACATATGTAAGGCTTTTGAATTTGCTCATTCTTCAGCCTGGACTGTTACCCCCACATACTCTTATGGCTCACTCCTTTACTTTACCCAGGTCTCTACTGAAATGTTACCTCCTCTGAAAGGTCTTCCCTGTCCATTCTATCTAAAAGAGAATCACCCCATTCCATCACTCCATGTCCACGTGGAGTTTTGGTTTTTTTTTAATAGCACGCTTTACTACCCAATGTTATATGTATGTAAATATATATAACATGTAAATATATTAAATATATACATATATATCTAATCTAAAAGAGAATCACCCCATTCCATCACTCCATGTCCACGTGGAGTTTTGGTTTTTTTTTTAATAGCACGCTTTACTACCCAATGTTATATGTATGTAAATATATATAACATGTAAATATATTAAATATATACATATATATCTGCTTTTTAGCTGTCTAGATCTTCTCTAGTGAATAGGTTCCAGAGGAAAGGGACTTCGTTTTGTTTTGATGCTGCTGTATTCCCAGTGCCTCGGACAATGCCTGGCATGTAGAGATGCTTAAATAGTTGTTGAATGAATGAATGTGATAGTGTATCTGTTGGATAAAGGTGGAACTACTGGGTCAAAGCTTTGTGCATTTTAAATATTGATGTGATAGGGCCGGCCCGGTGGCGCACTGCTACAGTGCGCTGCTTGGGAAGTGTGGCGGCGCTCCCGCCGAGGGTTCAGATCCCACATACAGACCGGCCGCTCACTGGCTGAGCGAGGTGCGGGAGCAACACCAAGGGTTGTGATCGCGTTGCCGGTCCCGGTCCACAACACCAAGGGTTGTGATCCCGTTGCCGGTCCCGGTCCAGTACGGGCGCGACACTGAGGGTTGTGATCCGTTGCCGGTCACGAAGAAAGACAAAAAGGAAAAAATAATAATAATAATAAATATTGATGTGATAAACTGCTCTCTGTAGAGGTTGTCTCTATTCTCTCACCAGTTAATATGTGGGAGATCCTGTATCATCACATACTCACCAGCATATTTTATTATGCCAATCTGATAACTGAAACATTGCTTTCTATATTTTATTTTATTTAATTAATTAATTTATTTATTTATTTTTTTGTCTTTTTTCGTGACCAGCAACGGATCGCAACCCTCAGTGTTGCGCCCGGACCGGACCGGGACCGGCAACGGGATCGCAACCCTTGGTGTTGCTCCCGCACCTCGCTCAGCCAGTGAGCGGCCGGTCTGTATGTGGGATCCGAACCCTCGGCGGGAGCGCTGCCGCACTTCCCAAGCGGCGCACTGTAGCAGTGCGCCACCGGGCCGGCCCATCTATATTTTAAATTTACATTTCTCTTATTATTTGTAAAGTTTAGAGTTTTTTCACATTAAAAGTTACTTTTCAGTTAACTCTCCATGTTCTTTTCCTTTTACAAATTGGATTGCTGGTCTTTTGCTTATCTATGAGATCTTTAAATGTAAAAGAGATAAATTCTCTGTGACATCTGCAGATAATTTTTTCCAAGTTCATTTTTCAATCTTTTAAACTTATTTGTGGTGTCTTTTGTCATGCAAAAATATTTTATTTTTATGAAGGCATGTTGTGGTTTTTCCCTTTTTTGCTCTTATACTTTGGTTGGTTGCCCTGTGATCTCAGTTCTCTTACGAATTCATGAAAAGTTTCTTTGCTGTAAGAGTGGGATTGACACTCTTTCAAGTATTTTACAAGCAGAAGCTAGACTAATATTAATATTTACACATTCATTTTGTCCTCAGCCATCTTATTAAATTCTCTTATAGTTTACAACTGTTTTCATTTGATTTCCTGGGTTTTTCAATCAAGCAATTACGTTTATGTAAATAAGCATACATTCTCTTCATCCTTTTCCAGCTCCTGTATATCATCTTTGTTCCTTGTTAGCAGCGATAGTGGGCATCTTTGTTTTACTATTATCTTTAATAGAATTATTCTTAGCATAGGTAATAAATCTTATTAAGGTTTCATGAGCATCCATTGAGATGATTATATGATCATTCTCTTTCAATTACTCATTCATTGAACAAATACTTGTTGAGTGCCCATGATGTGTCTATGTTCTAAGCTTTGGAGATAAAACAGTGGTGAAAGAAAATAGATTAAAAAAAAATCCTGCTCTGGGGCTGGCCCGGTGGTGCACTGGATAGTGCGCCGCTTGGGAAGTGCGGCGGCGCTCCTGCTCGAGGGTTTGGATCCCACATACAGACCAGTTCCCGCTCACTGGCTGAGCGGGGCGCGGGAGCAACACCGAGGGTTGTGATCCCGTTGCCGGTCCCCGGTCCGGTACGGGGGCAACACTGAGGGTTGCGATCCGTTGCCGGACACGGAGAAAGACAAAAGACAAAAAAAAAAAAAATCCTGCTCTCATGAAGCTTATAATTCTAATGATTAAAGAGTAAATAAGTAAAACATAAGATACGTCAGATATAATACACACTATGGAGGAAAGGAGTATAGGGACTGTATACAGGTGTATGTGGGCAGTGGTTTGCAACTTTTAGTGGTCTGATGAAGTGATATTTGATTAAAGACCTAAAGGAGATAAGCCACGGGAGTGCCTTGGAGAAGAGCAACACAGGCGAGAGGAACAGCAAGTCCAAAGGTCCTGAGGTAGGGGCATGTTCAGTATGTTCCAGGAACAGAAAGAAGACCTATGTGGGGAGAAGGTTATAAGCAAAGTGGGGAGTCATGGAAATGATTATCAGGGTGGCTAGAGAGAGCCACATCATGCAGGGCCTCACGGGCCATTGTGAAGATATTAGCTTTTACTTCATGGAGATGGAAAATCCTTTGGAGGGTTCTGAGCAGAGGAGTGACATGGTCTAACTTGTATTTCAGAAGGGTTGCTCTGACCACTGCATTGCGAATAGACTGGATGGGAGGCTCTTACAATAATCTGGGCAAGGGATGGTCGTGGCTTGGACCAGGGTGGTAGCAATAGAGAGAGAGAGAGAAGTTACATGACACTGCATATATTTTCAAGAAACAACTGACAGGATTTGTGGACAGGCCTGATGAGGGTTGTGAGGAGATTAAGGATGACAGCCAGGTTTCAAATCTGTGCAAATGGAGGCATGGAGCACCCACTAATTGAGATATAAAAGCCTGGGGGAGGACCCCCACTTGAGGTGAGTGATTAGAGTGCAATCTCAGACATTCTAAGTGTGAGATATCTATTAGATATTCAAGTGGAGATACGAGCGTACTTCAAAAAGTTAATGGAAACATAAAATTATTTCAGTTCTTTCATAATACAAATCTTTCCATGAACTTTTTGAAGTACTCTGTATGAAGTAGGAATCTGTGTATACAAGCCTGGAATTCAAGGGAGAGCTCCAGGTTGGATATATAATTTTGAGAATCGATAAGGAAGAGATGATATTTAAGGCCATGAAATCAACAAGATAAGAAGTGAGTGAATGCAAATAGAAAAGAGAAGAAATAAAAGGTTGAGCTTTAATATTTAAAGACCAAGAAGATGAAGTGGAACTAGTAAAGGCTATTGGGAAAGAATTTCCAATGATGTTTAAAGCCTATCACATTGGATAGATAACAAGATTTTATAAACTGCTCACTTACAGGATGAAGACTATGAGAAAAACTGAAAAAAGTGAACATGTTTTGGGATTCAACCAAAATAATATATCCATTGAATACTATAGGAGATGATTTTCTGCCTTTACTAAGGACAGAAAAAACACGTAAAACACATTTTAAGGTTAGACTTCAGTAAGAATCCCAGAGACTGGGAGAAGTCATTAAGGGAAATTTTAGACAATGAAGAATTTTAACCCAGCATGGGGTTTTATTAGTGGAGAAAGATTCAGTGTTATCTGCTAAAATCTAAGAAATGGCCTTTTTCAGTTTTTTACCTTGCACATAGTAGGCACACACAATAAGCATTTGTTTTGCTATTTGAATGAGGGGTGTTTTGGTATATGAGTGTATCACCCTTTGGAATACTATACATTCAAGATTAATGTTTTAAATAAGGCTTTGGAGATTTGCAGTCTCTCTGATATTGTTTATGCTTATTACATCAACCCATAGTAGGTCTAGCATCTGTTTTCATAGGTTAAGAAGTTTAATGCAATATTTATTTTGAGAATGTATTACTCCCTAATCCTCATACACACCTCAGGTTTTCCTGCTTTTAGGCCTTTGCCTGTGCTGTTTCCTCTGTGACGTGCATGTGGCCAATGACATCATTCTTTATTCTTCCAACTGAATGTGATCATTCTGTCTTCTGGAACTCCTGTAACACTTTCTCTCTTCTGTAGTATATATTATGTTCTACCTTATATTCTGGCTATTTGTATGCACGGCTTTCTTCTAAATTATGATTGTAAAATTCTTGAATTTATGATTCAGGTTTGTATACTCCCCCCCCCCCCCCCCCCCCCCCCCCCCCCCCCCC
>NW_007730215.1:116395-130810 GCF_000696425.1 Galeopterus variegatus
GGAACCGGTCCGTATGTGGGATCCGAACCCTCGGGCGGGAGCGCCGCCGCGCTTCCCAAGTGGCGCACTATCCAGTGCACCACTGGACCGGCCCAGTAAATATTTTTTAAATGATTTTTCAGCACTGTCTGGAAAAAGGTTATTGTTGTTTGCTTGGACATTTGGAGTATGGGTTGGTGTGTGTGTGGTGGGGTGCAATTGGTTCTAACACTTAATTAAAAAAAATCTGTTCAGGTTCTGTTGTATTCATATATTCATACTCTTTTGCCTCCATCCCCACTTTTCTTTTCTTTTTTGGTGGCTACAAAGGAAACTGAACCCTTGACCTTAGTGTTACAAGGCCACATTCTAACCAACTGAGCTAACTGGCCAACCTACAGTCCCCACATTTGAACAATAATTTCCGTGCACAGCTGGTGGTGATAGGTAGCTGGGGTGGAGACTGCTAGCTAGTCACCAAATTTGTTTTCTCCCTATTTGGGCACCACTGCTAGACTACATGTCCCCGCTGTCCTTTGCAGTTAGGTGTGGCTGAGACTAAATTCCCTCCAAAGAAATGTGAATATAAGGGAGTGCGCCTCTTACAGGCTTAGTCCTATAAAAAGTCTCCTAAGTGCTTCCCCCTTTGGTTGGTTGGATGCAAACAATAATGGGCCTGAGGGGATGGTGGAGTCACAAGATGGAAGGATCTGGGTCTTTGAATGATTATGAGGAGCAGAGACTCCACATGCTGACCTGGAACCTCGTTAGCCTACTAAATAAATAAGGAATAAACCTCTGTTGTATGGAGCCACAGTATGTTTGTATCTGTTTATTACTGCAATCTAGCCTACACTAATGACACAGTAGGGAAAATGATGGTGGCTGCAAACTACATTGCACTGCCTAGGGAGAAACACGTCCTTGTTTACACCAGCTAGAACCATTAGCTTGCTCAGGCTTTATTGTAGCTCAAAAGAGAAAGGACGTTGAAGGAACTAAAGGAATTGGCTTATTAGCATGGAAAATAGAAGACCAAGAGTAGGTGATAAGAATCTTTAATTATTTGGCTGTTTTGCCCACCGTTGTGCTAGCACCTAGCTCAGGCAGAAACAATATTTGATGAAAGATTGGGTATTTGAATAAGTAACTGTGATAGACACAAAGTCTTCATTTTTTTGAGGAGAGTATTCAAAATATCAGGCTTAAAATTCATTAGGGAAAATTTAAATTAGATACTAAACTATCTTATGTCTCAATGATCTGAAGTCTGAATTGATCCTTCTGGCATAGACAAGTCACTCAGTCGTGTGACCTTACTCTGCCCCACAAATGAAAGAATCTGTGTTTTGACATATTGACAAGGAGGCCATTTTAGTGCAAACACGTAGCACGTAAGTAATACTGTTTCAGATGTAGAGTGTAAAACTTTTAGATGACAATTCAGAAGTATTTTTAATCTGAATTGAAGGGTTTTATTGCTTACTTTATTTATTCCCTTTTCTCTGCTCCTTCGGACATTGCCCTGATTCAGGTTGTCATCTCTTCTCTGGATTATTGTAATAGCTTCCTAGCTGGACTCCTTGCTTCTGGTCTGTCTTTATCTCCAGTCCATCCTCTATATTGCCACAGAGTTACACTTGCACATTCCCAACGAGTTTGGCCATATTTCCAACATGTTCCAGCTGCCTGTTCTAGCTGCACTCACTCAAGCATGCCACAGCTTCTCACGAGCCTTTGCCCTTGCAGGATTATCCTTTCCCTCCAGCTACCAGGTGAATCCGTACCCAAATTTCATCACAACTCTGGGAAGCTCTTCCCTTAAATTAGGTGATTCTCCTTTGTTCTTCATGGCACTACATACCTTGATTTTAGAACTCATGAGATTGTGCTAGGAAGCCAGTTCTTTCAGCCCAGAGACCTCTATGATAATGGTACTCAGCATTCTAGGAACTTAATGGGTTCACATGCGTTATCTCATTTAACTTATCAGGATAATATTTTTTATCCCCATATTACAGATGAATATACAGATGGCCAAAGGGTCGAAGTGACACAGCTGGTAAATGGTGGGGCCATGACTTAGACCTGGGTCATCCGACCTCAGAGCTGGCACTTCACATCACTCTTCCATTTGCCCAATGAACCTCCACTCCACGGAGTCTTCTTTCCCCACTTCTGTCTTTCTTTTCAAAACCCTGTTTAGGGTTTCTGAGCATCCAGCTTGTACTAAATAGCTCTTCCAATTTGCTAGTAAAAAAATATTGTGTCTCATACTCATTTTGGAAAATGCCAAGAAATTAAGGCTATTTAGTCAATCTACCTCTCCTTTCTGTGGCAGCGCTTTTGCTTAAGGGCATAGTTGGACATGCCGCTCTCGCCTGGCCAAAGTCTGACTTCCAGGTTATGAGCAAGTGCATACTTGGTGACACTATACTCGGCTGCAACCCGACCACAAGAATGTCTCTGTGGCACTTTAGAACTATATTGCTGTGTCTTCTTCCTTCCCCCTGCCCCCAGTTTATTTGTGTATTTATTTGTTTATTTTTAGCTCCCACCAATAAGTGAGAACATGTGATATTTCTCTTTCTGTGCCTGACTCATTTCACTTAATATAATGCTCTCTAGACACAACAGTTACAATTCCTTGAAGTTGATATGACAAGCGAACAGATCTGAGGTTGTTGGGAAGGGGGGAGGTTTCGGTAATGGGCCACAAGAATCAACCACATTGTATATTGACAAAATTAAATTAAATTTAAAAAAACCACAATGACTATAAAAGAAAAAAAACAAAGTAGCAAAACCTAAAAAAAAAAAGAACTGTCTTACTGGGGGCTACCAACCAACTCTAGAGGGGTCAGATGAGGGCTCTTCACATTTTCCCCTCTGTCTCTGTGAGAGCAGACTCCTCGCATCCTTTTGACTGGAATGGTATAGTTATAGGTTTGTATAGTAAATATATCTAATAATTAAAAATAAAAGAAATACTTAAAAATAAAACATTAGAAAAAAAATTTTGTTTGCACACATTAGAATGAACTAATCTTCCTTCCTCTCTCCCTCCTTTCCTTTTTTCCTTCCTTCCTTCCTTTCTTCTTCCCTCACTCCCTTCTTCTCTCCTTCCCATGTTCCTTTCCTCTCCTCTCCTTTTCTTTCCTTTCTTTGCCTGTCCTCCCTTCTCTTCCTTGATGCTTTAAAGCAAAACAGGTGATCTCAGTACTAGAAAGAAATAAAGGTTAGATTAGATTGGGCTACACATATCAAACATCTTTTAATGATATAATTTGCTTTTCAGAAGAGATTTTAAAGGAAATATAAAACAAAGATAACAGGAAACACAACGGAAAGCAAATTCCTCAGAAAGGACTTTTTTCAGCAAAAGCATTAACTGACTTCTAGCCTGACTTCACAAGAGAAATCCGTTCTTAGACCCTGAGCCCTTTTACTCTTCACCTACATTAGTCAAAGACCTTTTGTCCTGGCAGGAAGGGCCAGTCAAAGTCTGTAAATCCCAAGTGGAAAACATTCCCAGGAACAGGGTTTTTTAAAAAGAAAACATACAAGAAACCTTGAAAAATATTGCATAATTGGCCCCAGAAGGGTGGAAGAATGCAGTACGTAATTAATTTCATGAAGGCAATCAGATTTCATCTGAATAAGTGTTTTAAATGCTTTAAAATGGAAAATTTCAATTACCTCACTTACAGATCACTGAAAATAAGTGCCTGGCCACGCTCTACCCAGGGTATAGTCATTCTGTTTTCAAGCTCAAAACAGATATTGATTTTCATTTCAACCTCTAATGCCAAAATTAGCAGTGTCAGGTTGAATTAGAGGTGGATGGTTTAGAGAGTTCAAAAGTGAACGAGCAGCACAGCCAGACTGCTTTTTCTCGGTCATTTTTTCCCCTTTCATGGTTTAAGAATGCCAAAATTAGCAGTGTCAGGTTGAATTAGAGGTGGATGGTTTAGAGAGTTCAAAAGTGGACGAGCAGCACAGCCAGACTGCTTTTTCTCAGTCATTTTTTCCCCTTTCATGGTTTAAAGACAGCAAAGCACGGAAAACAAGACACCCTTTGGTTATGTGGCACCCCAAAAATATTTAGTTCAACTCCACTCATATATCTTTAGCACATCAGTTTCCTTTAAGTGCCAGTTCAGGGGTGAATGTACCTAGTTTGAGAATTATTATAGATGGCTTTGATTTCCTTCTGCTGAGCATTTTGCTTATTTACATTTTGAAAAAATCAAAATCTGTATAGCACTTTAAATTGAGAGAGCATTTCATCTACATTAAGGGGGAGCAGTTACTGAATTGCTCCATCAGCAGTGTGTGGAACCTTTACATCTGGGATTGATCACAGGGAAATGTCTACAAATCTGGCTAATGAGAGCTTCCCTCACACAGAAGGAAGGGATAGAGACCCAGAGAGGGGATATTTGAAGAATTCATGCACTGTAAGGAGCAAATGCCAGCAAACCTAAGTCACCCAGACTTGCTTTATCAGTAAGGAAGAGGGTCGATGCCAGAACGGTTTGGGGGGTAAGGTAGGGGAAGAAGAGAAAGGAAAGAGTATTGATACCCTCTGAAATGCTCTTGTCTGTACGGATGATATTCCAATGTATCTGGCGGTTATTCATTTTCACTCTGAATGAAGAAGCCTTTTGTCAAATGTCTCCCATGCAGAGATGTGTGTTTAGGGTGTGTGTGGGGGCGGGGACAGGGCAGGGCAGGCAGAGGAGACAGATGGAGAGTGAACAGGTAAACAGTAGCAGACACAGAAGCCAGAGGTTCCTCAAATATAGATCTTCTAGGATAAAAAGAGATTTAGGTAGTGAAGGTCTACAAGTTTCCCAAACTGCTTTCTCCTATGGGTTCTAGTTCCACAAAGTGGGTGACACAGTTACTGAATTACTCCAGCAGCACAGGTGGAGTCACAGTAAATATCTCTGATGAGCAGGTGGGTGGCAGCCTCTCTGTGGTCCCACAGGTGACAAAGTATGCTGTCATCTGCTTACTTGTCTGTATATGAGCCCCTTGACAGAAGAGATTGTTTTACTCATTTTATATTTCCAGAGCCGAGAAAATGTCTGGGTTATAGTTTGTATTCAAATGATGTTTGATGAATTAATGGCTAGTGGGCTATATGACTATCCCCACAGGATAGAGTGAGCTGTATTAGAGGTGGGGAGAGGGAGTGGGTCCCCTACCCTATAACATTTTAGAAGTGAAAACCTGGAAAGTTAACAGGAAAGTGGAGAGGACTCCCTGTCCTTCAACATCAGCAGACATGTAACCAGGATTCAGGGGCAAATACGGCTGAATGACAACATCTAGATGTCTAGTATGGGTAGTCGGCTACTGCCAATTCTGATCAAGTGCATGCCATATTCACAGTTGGGGGCATTGGACAAAGAGTCTGAGAAAGACAGTGGCATATTTGGGAGGGCTCCAGAAATCAGTGGACTGATGGGTAAAGCAGGAGCGGGGCAAGAGCCTCTAGAAAAGGGAGTGCAGGACCTCTGGCCAAGACAACTGCGGCTCTCAGCTAAGTGAGAGAGATAAGAGACTTGCTGGCAAGGACCAAAGCCTTCTGGAAGTAGAAACAGAAAATGAAATGCTGGCAGGTGGGCAGAGAATCCCTGGTCATGGAGCTGAGACTGGCATATAAATCTCTGTTGGTTGCAGCAGATAAAGTTAGGCTGAGCGCCAGGGAGAGAGGAAATGAAGAACACATTTTCCTTCTCATTTCAGTTATTAAACAAAAGTTTAGCCAAAGTCTGAACTATAGCAGCAGATAAAGTTAGGCTGAGCGCCAGGGAGAGAGGAAATGAAGAACACATTTTCCTTCTCGTTTCAGTTATTAAACAAAAGTTTAGCCAAAGTCTGAACTATAGGTTAGTTATTGTTTAGATATTAACAATAGCTAAGCATAATACTCCATGGGTGGAAGGTTGCTTAAACAGTAGCTGATAGAACAGTCTTCATGTCTTTAGAAACCTTAGGCCTTCTCATACACAAGCTGTGCTCTTCTGTCCACCCCACACAGACTCTCACGCTGTACTAATGTTTTTAATAATTTATGTAATAGCATAGTCAAGCATCAACAGTGTGAAGTACGTAAAGTCTACTCAACTTTTTAAATTATATTTTTTCTTTTGTTGCCTGTGCTTTCAGGCTCATTTTCATAAAGTCTGTGCCCAGACCTAGTTCCTGAAGTGTTTGGGACTGTAAATTAGTACAACCACTATGGAAAAACAATATGGAGGTTTCTCAAACAACTACAGATAGATCTTCCATACAATTTAGCAATCCCACTTCTAGGTATATACCCAGAGGAATGGAAATTATCATGTCGAAGGGATACCTGCACTTCTATGTTCATCACAGCTCTGTTTACAATAGCCAAGACATGGAACCAACCTAAATGTCCATTGATGGATGACTGGATAAAGAAACTGTGGTATATATACACCATGGAATACTACGCTGCCATAAAAAAGAATGAAATTCTCCCATTTGCAACAACATGGATGAGCTCAGAGAAACTGCATTGAGTGAAATAAGCAAAGCACAGAGGATAAATACCACATGTCCTCACTCATAAGTTGGAGCTAAGAGAGAAAGAAGGAGGGAAAGAAAGACCACAGTGGTGCATTGGACTTGCACAGGGATAGAGCACACCTAGGAATACAAAATGCAGTGGGAGAAAAGGGGATGGGGAAGGTGGTTGGGGATAATTGGGTGGGGGACATGGGGCATAATTGCAATTTGTGGTAATAGACATGCTTAGAGCACACCTAGGAATACAAAATGCAGTGGGAGAAAAGGGGATGGGGAAGACGGTTGGGGATAATTGGGTGGGGGACATGGGGCATAATTGCAATTTGTGGTAATAGACATGCTGCCAGCATGGATCTGTACATCACATCTTGGACACGAGTGCTGACAGTCAGTTTTGTATCTCATGAATATTCATAACCAATAAAAATATATACATATAAAGAAAAAATAATAAATTATATTGTGTAAGGTTCATTATTCAAATGTTAATCTAAGGATGGTTATAGGTTTTTAAAACGTTTTTTTTCTTTTGCCTTAAGTGTTGGCCTCTAGCACTAACACAGAAAGAATGGGCACTGTTACCTCAAAATGTACTTCTCTTTTTGTCTAAAGAATGTCACAACAGAAAAACCTATTTGCAAAGAGATACTTTGCTTTTTATATTGCAATTGTAAGCACAGCTAGTTTACTCTGTCTAAACTCCCAGCCCAGCGATTGATGTTAGAGAAAGAAGCCCAGTCTCCTAGAGTGAGTGGAGTTTATAGACTAGCCTTCTGCTTATAGATCCTCTCTACCAGCCCTAGGGGAGGACAGATTTTATAAATAAAATATTTGTGAACAGCAGTAGTCACAGCATTATTACAAACTTAAAAAAAAAGATATCAAAGGGCATGGCTACATGAAGGGAGCAACAAGTCAGCATTTGCTTCTCCGAACGTCCAGGGTTATAACACGCAGGACTCATTAGTGTGTTTGGAAAAGGATGGAGACTTGTATCGAGAACTAGGCATATTAAAGATGCCACAAATTCCAGATATACTGACTACCGATTTTCCAGTCAGCTCAGCATTAGGACATTAAGTATTTGTATTTGTGGAGTAATTATGCAGTTTGATGGTGAATCCTAACTTGAAGAAATTAAAATAGTCATGATTTTCTGTTTAGCTTGATCTTGTTGCGAACATGCAAATGCAGTGAAATATTGGCTTACAAGTATTTTCCAGATAATTTTAGTTTAAAAAAAGTACCATTTTGAAGCAATTCTTACTGTTGTTGTGAGAAGTCTCTCTTCTTCCCCTGCACTCCCCCAGGTGAAAGAAAGTGTGTTTAGAGAAATGCTGTAGGAACAGTTCCTCACTTCTCCAATTCTGTAGGTTGGTCTGGTTTCTTCCCCCTTCTAGATGTGATTGAGACATAAATTTAGGGTTCTACATCACAAGTCCAAAGGTGTCTCAAAGAATGACCCAGAACCAAGTCTATCCTATTCCAGGAGCTAGTTTATCTCTAGAAGCTGAAATCCAAAATGACTCTTGACCTTGAAATAAATATGTATCTCAAGACTTAACCAACTGTAGTTTACTGAAATTCAACTCTCATTTTAAACAGAATGAGACCCTGTGATTTTCTTTAGCAAAGTCTTTAGTCAGATTTAGTTGTCTACTTATTTTATTACACCATGTTTTAGAAATCCTAAGTAGACATTGTACCCAGGCAGTTCAAAATGATACTATGAATAGTGTTATAAATAAACAGAATAAAATTAGGTATCTGGAGTCTAACATGATTTTGTACAAAAAGTATTCTGTATAGACTATTCAAAGTTTCACTGTCTGTTTAGGGAGACATTGATGAGAGTAAAGGGATAGCTCTCTAAAAGGAATAAGAAAAGTTGCCTCCATCTGGACAAGTTGATTTTAAATACAAACTATCTTCTATCCATTCAGTCACAAATACGATCTTACATAGTAGGCAGTTACGTAGTGCATTTATCTCTTTTTTATAGTCTGGGAAATAACCCTCAGTTACACGAATTAGAGTAGGTCATGAATTGGAGTAGGTCGATTAAAGAACACAAGGCATACGATTATGAAGAAGACTCCTGTGTCACAAATTATGCATGAGAAACAATTCTTCATCTCCTATTCTTTTGGTAATTGGTAATCTTTCTAGAACAAATGCATTCAAGTAAGCTTCCAGTGCACACTTTGTACACTGCATGCATAACCAATGTTGAAATAAGAGCTGAATGTTGGTAAATATATATTTTTTGAGTTAAGGGGTTAAAACTGGCTTGTATTCCTCTGGGTAAGATGTGAAAGCTGCAGGAGATTTTAGTTGAGCCTTATCCCTAAACAGATTATTTTTATTTTTTTTATAGACTTATCTTTGTTGCTCTCTTTTACTTCATCTTTTTTGAGTGTGGTGTAGTATACATAATTTAAATAAGCACGGAATGTCTCTGGGCTCAAAACCACCTGCTAGCTTATATTAGCTAATTAATGGTGATTTATCTGAGTTACTAATTTGAGTGGAGCTGATTGCCTTTAGGAATTTGGGAAACATTGTAAGAATTCTGATTAAAATTATGCCTTTGTGACAGACAGTCTCCTTAAAAGGCTTTAAAGAAATGTTGCTTGTTAGCAGATTAAAACAACAACGGCTCTGCCAAATTGATGACCTTGTGTTGTTTTCTTGCTCAAACCATGTCTTATGGCAGCTTGCTTGCCTTTGCTATTCAGTTTTATCTCTGACAGTCTTCCTCTCACTTTGTCTCTTATATTATGGTTTATTTGCCTAGTTTTATAGGGCTGTGACTGCTTGAAAAATGGAACTGATCTTAAATCCATAGAGCTTAATCATTTTCACAAAAACTAATACAGTAGATCCATTTTAGCCAAACTTTGTGTCAGAGTAGCCTTATTCCCAGGTCTGAATGTATGAATTTAATGGTGCTACAACATATGAGATAGGAATATAATAGAAAGCTCTCAGAAGTATATCTATCAGATCAGCATAATTTCTTTTTTTCTCTGCTGGTTTCAGTATCTCTTAAGGCAATGTATTCTGTGTCTGTAAAAACCGGCTATCTGGGCCAGCCCGGTGGCACACTGCTACAGTGCGCCGCTTGGGAGCACGGCAGTGCTCCCACCAAGGGTTCGGATCCCACATACAGACCGGTTCCCGCTCACTGGCTGAGCGAGGTGTGGACGCAACACCGAGGAGGGAGGCAACACTGAGGGTTGCGATCCGTTGCCGGACACGGAAAAAGACAAAAAGACAAACAAACAAACAAACAAACAAACAAAAAAAACCCGGCTATCTGTTTTTACTGTGATCCCACTGCCGGTATAGTCAACAAAGAAACATCTCACACAAAGTATATAGTAGGCAACTGTTAAATACACAATTAGGGCTCACTAAAACAGTAATTCTATTAACTGCAGTATGTTCTATTTTGATTTCAAGGAAATGTGCAGTAATTAACAACATGATCATTGCCTTAAGACTTTTGGATTTAGGAATAGTTTATCTAGCCTAGTCACATTTCCTGCCTCCCCTAAAATATAATTCAAGCAATGATAAAATGTATACAGTACTTAGTGTATATATATATTTTTAAGTTTCTACATATAATTCACACATATCTTTTAAGGAAGGAGATACTTTTGACACATGCACATTGTTACAGTTAAAAAATTTTACCTAGTGAAAAGTAGTCATAAAAGAATTCAGAGTAAAAAAAGGAGATGAGAATTTGAGTTCTCAATGACCTCAGACTCGTAGTTTGCCTGGCTCGTCTAATACAAAGGAGTGTAACCAAGGTACAACTTGCCACTTTGTCTGATTTCTGATACACTTCCAAGACATGAACACCTTTCTTTTTTTAAAAAAAATATAAGCAACATATATGTCTATAATCGACAACAGTTAACAAATTTGACAACCCAAACAAAACTTATGTCAACTTCGAGCTGCAGTTATTTAGCTAAAGTTATTTCAGGATTTGGGGCTTATGGTCTATTCCCTAGGGATGAAGTTTTCATAGCACCAATTCTTTGCATTTTTTTTTTTGTCCTTTTTTTGTGAATGGTAAGGGGATCGCAACCCTTCGCTTGGTGTCGTCTGCACTGCGCTCAGCCAGTGAGCGCACGCACGGGTCATCTCTATATAGGATCCGAACCCACGGTGGGAGCGCTGCTGCGCTCCCAGCGCCGCACTCTCCCGAGTGAGCCACGGGGTCGGCCCAAATTCTTTGCATTTTTTTTTTTTTTGTCCTTTTTTTGTGAATGGTAAGGGGATCGCAACCCTTCGCTTGGTGTCGTCCGCACTGCGCTCAGCCAGTGAGCGCACGGGTCATCTCTATATAGGATCCGAACCCACGGTGGGAGCGCTGCTGCGCTCCCAGCGCCGCACTCTCCCGAGTGAGCCACGGGGTCGGCCCAAATTCTTTGCATTTTTAATAGTTCTGCTCATCTCTTCGGTGACTCAGCCTTAGGACTTTAGGTACCCAAAACTCTTCTCATCTGTCTTTATTTTAATTGTTCAACTTTCAGTTTCCTAGGACTTGCAAGGCTCTTTAGCCATGTGGAGTTCAGCCAATTCTCTTCTCTGTTGCTTGTGTTTTGCTTCTGATGTTTCTCTCCTTCCCCAAACGATGACAGTGTTAAGTAAATGAGAAGCTCTTCTTAACCTCTTCATTAACTGTATATTGAAGAGTCATATATTCTTGGGGTTATGGATGAAGAATTTTCTTGATCTCCACAGACTTTTGGTTCTTTCCTATTTCTGACTTTGCTAAGTACAAGGCATTTTTGTTAATGGCAATGTAATTCCAAGTCCAGCTCATGGCATGGTGGTTATAGATCCCTGGCTTCCCTGCTTTCACCCAAATGCAGTGTCAGATATAGCAGAACATTCCACTCATCCATATTCAGATTTCTGTGAGGTTTAAGTGTTGTGAGACCAGAGAGTGTTTGTTAAAGGTGTGTGAACAGTTGAATTTAGGATAGTGCTCTTAAGGTAACACAATGAGCAGGTGTACATATCTAATAACTTTCAGATAGATTTGGTTAATTGGCACATTTTTAAAAAAGGTATAATCTTTCAGTGGTTAACTGATGGAGGTCACAAAGCATAGCAGGATGACAGAAATAAAAGTGATATCACTTTATCTTAGTCACCATCTAAAGTGAGTTCTGAAAGTGGAAGTCATACAGTGTGACCTCCAAACTTGCTGTACTTACAGACTTCACCAGAAAGCCTCTTCTTTTCAATCTGTGCCTATCCCACTTTCCGATATGGTGCATTAATATTTATAGGCAGACTCCATGCAAGTTGTAAACTTTATTCTAGGGAAAAGATCATACTAAATAATAGGGTTGATTATTGCTAAGCCAGAGGGGAGGACAATGACGACACCTATTCTTACAATTTAAACTTTCTGCTATGGTTATGCAACATAATGATGTTTCAAGAGCACAAAGTGGAGGATATACCCCAAAAGCATCTTAATCAAACCACTTTTTGAAAGTTTAACACATCGATTTGAAATTCTTGGTAACGCTCAGAGCTAGTTTTGCATCAAATATTCAATCACCTTGTGATCGGTCCCATTTCAAGAGTGGAATGGGGAGACAATAGATTCCAATTCATAGCTGCTGTCTTGTGCAAGATTCTTATTAGAAACAGCATATTCCTGTAGCCCAGAGGGCTGACAGCTTTTTCTAAAGCAGAAGCACTGCTCTAAGCTAACCTCAAGGGGCTGCTGGAGAGAGATGCAGCCTTTACCCCTCTCATTGTGGGGCCAGAGGAGAAGACAGGAGGGCAGAGAGTACCATATCTTATCACAACTCCAAGCCTCAGTCACACCAATAAGTAATATTTCTTAAGGCATTACTAACATTAAGTTCTCTGGTTTAATTGGTTTATAAGTACTTCAATGAGAATAATTATTTTAAAAAGAAAAAAAACCACTTTAAATTATAATTGGTTTAGGAAAGTACATATACATAGGCTCAGTTATATAAGAGTTTTTCCTTTTATAATCATGTTCAGACATAGGTATCATTTGCTTTTATTTCATCACTGTGCTTGACATTTTAGCTACAGATGATCAAAATATAATAAAGGGATCACTGCCAGACTTCGGCTCTTAATGTTGAGTAAAGCAATGCTTGGGGACATGGTGCTGAGGAACAGAAATGTACTGAATAAATTCAGATAAAACAGGATGATCATGTCCTGAGGTACCACTAATGTGAATGTTTTTTCTTAGAGCAGCTAAAAGTGACAGCAACTGTAAAGAGGGTTTGTTTTCTTTTTTTCTTTTCCACAAAGATCATCAGTTTCCAGTTTACTGATTTTACCATCTCACTTCACGTACAGGCTTGTTAACTTTAAGTTTAGTCATAAGCATTATTTATGTATCTTTTATGTGTTACCAAAAAATTTTCATAATGTTATTAGTTAGACCTCAACAGACTATCTCACCATTCTATGATATTAAAAAAATACAATTAAAAGTTTGGAAGAATTTTAGGGCTTATTTAAAAATTGTTAGTCTTGTATATCTTAAAGGCATGTACATGTAGATACAATTTAAAATGTAATGGTCTGCTATTTTTAAAATTTATTACATTACATCCTGAGTATATTTTTTAAAAATGTATGTATTAAGGTAAATTCACATAAAAGAGTTAACAGTTTTAATAGAAACTCATTCTTTATAAAATTAAATTATAATTTAAATGCCTAGCCATTTCTTTAAAAGAAACCAAAAGCCACAAAGCAAACATTTAGGCAAAATGCATTAGACTTTCCAGGTTTTAATTAGTAAATCAAAAAATGAGCTAAGTTTGGAACTAAAAACTCTGATTTTTATTTTACCTACAAAAATGAGAGTATTTTATGTAATTTCTTCCTGAAACCATCTCTGCATGTAAGGTCCATGATCCTTCAGTGACAGCAAGGTTTTCCCTGTTCCTATGTAAGCACTGACACTTCCAGTTGATTTGGTATGTACTGTGGCCCTGAAATAAGTGAATTGATTAGACAGGCAGCCTTCAAAAGATTTTTTTTGCCCAGATTTACCATTTTAAATGTTGATTATACTCTGTGGCTGGAAAAAAAAAAAAAAAAGAAGAAGAAGAAGCTTGGTCCGGGAGTGCAAATTCAAAGGATATAAATCAACTGTCAATAACATTGGCTGAAACATTTTTAAATCTTCAACTCTCTAGAAGTGATCTTTGCTCAAAATACATGGCCTCTATAATAAACACATATGCAGGTCAGGTAGCTGAATTCTCAGAGTGAGCAGAACCCTAAGGGCAAGTTGGAGGCCTCAGAAACGGAGTAAGTGTGGGGAGCAGGGAGGTCTTGAATCACAGTATCATTTACTCAGTGCCTTAGTTCAGCTGTGCTCAGCTCAAGGTTAAAAAGATCAGACTAAGCCAATCGATTCTAATACATGAATGGCCATAACGTTCATACAGATGTGTGCATTTAAAAACTAATGTTGGGCCGGCCCGGTGGCGCACTGCGCTAGTGCGCCGCTTGGGAAGCGTGGTGGCGCTCCCGCTGAGGGTTCGGATCCCACATACAGACGAGCCAATCGATTCTAATACATGAATGGCCATAACGTTCATACAGATGTGTGCATTTAAAAACTAATGTTGGGCCGGCCCAGTGGCGCACTGCGCTAGTGCGCCGCTTGGGAAGCGCGGTGGCGCTCCCGCTGAGGGTTCGGATCCCACATACAGACCGGTTCCCGCTCACTGGCTGAGCGAGGCGCGGGGGCAACACCGAGGGTTGCGATCCCGTTGCCGGTCCCGGTCCAGTACGGGGGCAACACTGAGGGTTGCGATCCCGTTG
>NW_007730215.1:131722-141747 GCF_000696425.1 Galeopterus variegatus
AGTATCATTTACTCAGTGCCTTAGTTCAGCTGTGCTCAGCTCAAGGTTAAAAAGATCAGACTAAGCCAATCGATTCTAATACATGAATGGCCATAACGTTCATACAGATGTGTGCATTTAAAAACTAATGTTGGGCCGGCCCGGTGGCGCACTGCGCTAGTGCGCCGCTTGGGAAGCGTGGTGGCGCTCCCGCTGAGGGTTCGGATCCCACATACAGACCGGTTCCCGCTCACTGGCTGAGCGAGGCGCGGGGGCAACACCGAGGGTTGCGATCCCGTTGCCGGTCCCGGTCCAGTACGGGGGCAACACTGAGGGTTGCGATCTGTTGCCGGACACGGAAAAAGAAAAAAAAAATAATAAAAAAAATAAAAACTAATGTTTGTTGACTTACAGAAATACCTAATTATTGAATCTCAAACAGAGGAGCAAGATGTATGTAAACAAATAATTCCAACCCTCGAGGAAAGATGCTTTTGATCAGGAGAGATCAACACTGGTCTTATGTACAACACTGGTCTTATGTACAACACTGGTCTTTGGGTTGGCATCTACCACAGAACAAATTATTTGTTACCATTCTTTTATTTGTTATCATTTTCATAGCTGCTTCTCTTTCTTTACTTTTGCACCAATAGATACTCTCAAATATAAATCTTACAGTTCTTTCCAACATTCTTGTTGTGTTGGTGTATGAGGACAGCTTCGTTGTCTGGAGGGGATAGGTAGGGCTAAATGTTTCTAAATAAACATTTTGACAATATATTTATTGCACATGGACTACCTGTCTAATGAAAAAATTAAACAAGAAAACTGAATCTGTATTTTTTAAAAGTGGGTTTGTGATAAAACCATTAGTCTCATAATTGCTAAGTTTCATTGTAGTGATTTTTAAAACCAGGTTAATGACATTATATATAGATATATGTCAGTATTAGGTTTTATGGGATCTTTGACAGAGCATGAAAGCACAAGGTTTAATAAATTGTTAAATGCATTTTTTCTCAATCAATGTATAATCCAAGAAGGAAATACAGACTTTAGAAAGGATTGTTAAAAGGATTGTGAACTGGGAAGCAGTCAAGTAGTGGGGAAATTGGTGTTATTAGAGCTAGTCAGTTCTTAAATGAATTGTTAAAGATTAAAGAAAAAATTATCATTGACAACTTCCAATTGGAATTTCTTTAGAATCATTCATTACATCATGCTGTAGACAAACATCTAGTCCATTATTTAGCTTTTGCTTTAGTAACTTGGCATTTAGTAACTAGAGATCTCCTCTAGAGCTTTCCTAGATTTCCTTCATGTGTAACTTCCGCTTTGACACGAAAAAAGAATGTTCTCTTATAATCCTCATGCAAAGATTTCATTCTATTTATATTTTAAATCGTTCCCTTTGTGGTTGATCATAATTGGTCTGTAGAATCAAAGACCTAGTTCTTCCACCTTCCAGCTGGCTCACTGAGGTCAAATTCCTTAACCTCTACAGTCTTCATTTTCTCAGTTGTAAAATGGAACTCCCCATCTCCTCCATTCTCTTTATGCTGTTTTTGACAACTGCCCTGGGTCCCTCACTGTTCTGTTCTAATTGCCAGTGCCTTAGATCTTTCTCTACCTTTCTTTTCCCCCAAATGAAAATTCATTGTTTTGTACCAATGCTTCAGGGCCTTGCTAATGCATTAGCTAACTAATAATTTCCCTCCCAGATAACAAAATGCCTTAATTTAGTGGGAGCAGACACTCCTTCTTAATGATAATAACCAATATTTGTATACAGATTTATAGCTTGCTGCGTTTGCACATATATAATCTCAGTTAATTCACATAGCATACCTAAGGTAGGGCATTATCGTCCACATTTAGTGGATGAAGAAACTGACACTAAAAAGAGGTCAAGTGATTTTCTCAAGGACATGTGCATAATTTGGGACTCAAAGTCTAGGCCAGCTGACCCTAAGTCCAGTGTTTGTTATACTTCATAGCTGTAATCAGTAAAGTGCTCAGGCAGTATTGAGAAATACGGGAATTTCAGTCCTGAAGGATGGCTGATATTGCAGAAATAACAATGGAGAGGTCCTGCCCATCACTCGTAGCTATGTGTGCTAAGGCAATCTATTTAACCTGTCTGGGCCTCTTTCTTCACCTTTAAACTTCAGGGGTTGGGGAAGGTACCCTTTTAGGTCCATTTTTATTTTACTATTTCATGATTCTATGAATATATGCATCATAGTTGCAATTTCTGTGCAATTTTCATTTCCTTTTCAGTTTATGTAAATAGTTGTATAGGGAATTTAGTTGTCATTGAGTACAATAGTATTTCAAAATGGGTTATGATATGTAATAGTTTTAGGAGGAAAGAAGTAGTGCAGAAAATTGAGTATTAAATTAGAAGACTCCAATAGGAGAGTATAGCAACCAATTTCTCTTGATCAAGCAACAACTTCTGTGGGGTTGTCTTCTGTATCCCAAATCACTTAGTTTTAGGAGGGATGTACATGGAGTAGGAAGGAGGAAAGGGACACCACTTAGCCATCCCCATCAGCTAAATTAACTCCAGCCATCAGTAAGATAACAGATGTGGAAATAACATCATCAACATACTTATAGATTAAATTTTAAAAAGTCAGATGCAAAACAGTATTAAGCCATGTAGTCAATACTGATGTTGACCATGTTAAGGAAAATTCTCTATTATAAACTGTCCAAGAAAATCTGGCCCAATTTTATATGACAGTCTAAAAGCAAAATTAAGGAAAAAGATGACATTTTAAGGTTTTTTTTCCCCCTCCCATTAACACAACTAGGCTGGCTGAGCTGTGAAACTGTGATGGAAATATTAGAGCTGTTGTGCCTGAAAAAAATGCAGTGATCATTTCATTCTTCCTGTCTTTTAATGCTCCAGGGTTTTGGAGACGAATAGGAGCAATAAGTTCACTTTGCAGAATTAATGCAGTAATTCTTTATCATAAGAGCAGAGCATTACCTCAATCTGATTTTGCTACAAAATGGTTCAAAGTCTATTTTTAATGATGGCCCTAATTTGTTAACACCTTTTAAATTATTAATCCCCTTTATATTCAAGTAGTTATTGCATGTCATAACAATGTATCTATGCAGGGAAATCTAATAGTATTTTCTAGATGTCAAGAAAAGGCTTGTTCTGCAAAATGCTATTAAAACTGATAATGAGCTAAATATTTGCCATAGCAAACACTGAAATTACTATATCAATCAGCATTGGGCTCTCTTGTTCAATAAACAGAAATTAACCTATTAACTGTGCCTAACTTTTAGCAACAAAATGGTTGCTTTCAAGTATTTCTCCCCACTTCAAATCTTTCTTTTTTTAAAACTACCTATTGCCCTATAATCTCAGAGTTTTTAATAAAATTCTTAGTATTTGAGGTTGAAATTCTGCAGGTACACAAGACATAACATTGCAAATATTTTTGACTTCCTTTTAGATAGACACTGACTTATAAGCATTAAAAACACTGTATCTCATAACAATCAAATACTCAAGCTTTTAAGTCACGTTTTGAATATTTTTCTGATTTCTAGGACTTTTTTAAAAAAAGATATCTCTCATTTGATCTATTACAGGATTTGACAAAAATATACCTACAAAAAATACACAAGGGAAGAGTCATATAAGGGTACACTGTATCTCAAGCTTTTAAGTCACGTTTTGAATATTTTTCTGATTTCTAGGACTTTTTTAAAAAAGATTTCTCTCATTTGATCAATTACAGGATTTGACAAAAATATACCTACAAAAAATACACAAGGGAAGAGTCATATAAGGGTCTACCATTGCTTAATGAAAGTTTTCAGATACTAAAATTGGCATAAAGCATATATATTTTTTCTGCATACCCAGAAGAAAGATGTAGATGCAAAAGCACCTTACATATAATTAAAAACAAGAGAAAATCAGTCCCAATTTCTGTTGTGAGTTACGCAGTACCGAACAAACGTGCTGCCTGTCTTCACATAGTGGGTTTGCCCTGCGTTCACTATCATCTTAGTTACACTTTAGGCTGATGATCAGTGTTGCACGAAAGTGATCCAGAACTGGGTTTAGTTATAACACTTTTCTGTTATTCCTCATGTAGTTTAAGGAGCTTGTACATCTTCAGTTGCTTTCATAATTTATAAATTTCTTTAAAAAAATGACACTGTACACTCTAGCTCATTTAAAATAAGGGTAATGCTAACATTCAAATGATGAGATTTAAGATTATACATGTAGTTAAGTGCAATAAAAATAATATTATGCAATTGTGCTGTAAACCTCTCAAAGCTTTTTGTGTCTATTGTTACAACTTCCCTGAAGTATGCAGGTATATAACATTTTCACTGAATAGGTTAAAAAGCAGACCTACAGAAGTTAGATGATTTCTTTGAGCTAGTGGGAACACAGAGAAAAGAACCCAGACTTCTTGGTTTTCAGGCTTATAATTCTAGTGGTTCTCAACCCTAGTTGCTCCTTGGACTCACTTGGGGAACTTTAAAAAAATACCATGGCCTGAAAATGCCACCCAATTAATGTCCATTTAAATCCAAATCCCTGGACGTGAGGTCTCTGCATCATTAGTTCACAAAAGCTCACAGAGGATTCTTAAGTGTAGCTGGGTTGAGAATCCTGCAATTTTCTCTAAGTCCATCCATGTTGCTGCAAATGGTTGTATGTCATTCTTTTTTACAGCAAAGTAGTACTCCATTGTGTAGATATACCACAGTTTCCTTATCCACTCATCTGATGATGGACATTTGGGCTGGTTCCAACTCTTGTATGTAAATAGGGTTGCAATAAATATTGGAGTACAAGTATCCCTTTGGCACGATGAATTCCATTCCTCTGGGTATGTTCCCACCAGTGAAATAGCTGGCTCATATGGTAGATCTATCTGTAATTGTTTGAGGAACTTCCATACCATTTTCTATGAAGGCTGCACCATTTTGCAGTCCTACCAACAGTGTACGAGAGTTTCTTTTTCTCTGGCATTTATCATTCTCAGTCTTTTGGATATTAGCCGTCCTGACTGGAGTGAGATGGTATCTCAAAGTGGTCTTGATTTGCATTTCCCGGATGCTGAGTGATGCTGAGCATTTTTTCATGTGTCTGTTGGCCATTTGTATATCTTCCTTTGAGAAATGCCTATTCAGCTCCTTTGCCTGTTTTTTAATGGGGTTATATGTTTTTTTGCTGTAAAGTTTGAGTTCCTTGTATATTCTGGATATTAATCACTTGTGAGATGTATATTTTGGAAATATTTCTCCCACTCTGTTGGTTGTCTGTTAATTGTTTCTTTTGCTGTGCAGAAGCTTTTTAGTTTGATATAATCCCATTTGTTTATTTTTCCTATAGTTGCCTGTGCTTTGGGGGTCCTATTCATGAAGTCTGTACCCACTCCTGTTTCCTGGAGTGTTTCCCCTATGTTTTCTTTAAGGAGTTTTATTGTTTCAGGATGTATATTTAATTCTTTAATCCATTTGAGTTGATTTTGGTATATGGTGAGAGGTAGGGTCTGGTTTCATTCTCCTACATATGAATATCCAGTTTTCCCAGCACCATTTGTTGAAGAGGCAGTCTCTTCCCCAGTATGTAGACTTGCTGCCTTTGTCAAATCAGATGGCAGTAGGTGTATGGGTTAATTTCTGGATTCTCTATTCTATTCCATTGACATGTATGTCTGTTTTTATGCCAGTACCATGCTGTTTTGAGCAAAATAAAGCTACCTCAGTTTTCTATTGCCACCTTGATGGAAAAGATCTTCACGTTTTTAAACAGAGGCTCTTTAATATTTAAGAAATTAGATGAAAATATTTTCTCGAGTGGGCCAGTAATTTCTTTGACATAAATAAATTATAAACTGCTTAAGAGAAATACATTCAACTGAATTCGTATCTTCAAGGAGATCAAAATGAAGCATAATCTTATAAGAGATAAGATTCTCCAAATTCAGAAGATTTGAGGTCTATAAAAAATAGGGCAAAGATAGTGGTTTGAAGTATAGATTCTGCGGTTAAACAAACCTGGTTCAGATTCCAGCTCCGTCACTCACCAGTGTGTCCCCTAATATCTGTAAACCTCAGTTTTCTAATGTGTAAAATGGAAGCAATAATAATATTTGTTCCATTTAATCAATGAATACATCCAAAGCCTCCTCAATGCAGAGAAGAGCAGGGTATCCAAGGTCTCTGCTGCCAAAAAGCTTCTTTATAATTAATTTATAACATCTTCCTAAGAAAAAAAGAGATACTGCATGGAAATTGCTTAGCATAGGGCCTAACATGTAAGAGCTCAATAAATGCTAGTCATTATTTTATATTAGTTCTAAAGTCTTAGATGTTATTATGTCCAATTAGCACACACTGTTTTGATATGTTGATACCCTGATAAGGACAGGAACCATTGATTAAATATACTTATCATAATTTTGGATACAGAACAGAGCTTACAGGCACATTATGTGAATATGTCCAGGAGCAGAGAGCTAAGCCTTCATTATTAAGAAGTGTGTGGATTTTAGTTGTTAGTTTTATGGTCAGCTTTTGGTCAAAGACTGTATGCTGTTCAGATGTTTCTAATAAAACTGATGGGTATGTCTGTAAAAGTGTAAAAGTGATCAGTAAACTCAAGTGATGGCAAGACTGCAAATTTTTTTTTTTTTTAATTTCCTTGAACTTAAAGTTACGGATAAAAGCTTTGGATCTCATTAGTTCGTGATCAGTAAACTCAAGTGATGGCAAGACTGCAAATTTTTTTTTTTAATTTCCTTGAACTTAAAGTTACGGATAAAAGCTTTGGATCTCATTAGTTCAGTATTTTTTGAAACTGCTAGTTTAATAATAAAATATTTTTCTTTCTAAGCAGATTTTCTACTTCTTGCATTTCTAAAGACATATAGTTTTAAAGAGATATAGTTTAAAATATAAAATTTCTCTCAACTGCAAACTTTTAAATGTAGAGGGCATAAAAAGAGATAGTTTTTCTAAAACAGTTCCTGCAGATGGTTGGGTACAGGAAGGGCACTGGATTAAAATACAAAAATGTCAATATTCTCCTTTTGTATCAGACTTCAAGAAAGCTGAGTCATTTTCATAACCCATATTTCATAGAACATAGAAATACCTCATTGTAACTTACATAATGAAAAACACACCTTAAACCAAGCTCCTGATTTGCAATTCAGAGCACCTACAGGTTTTTCCGGATGAATGATCATAGGTATTGGGTACTTCTGTCCCCTCTGTTCTGTGTCCTGTCTCCTAGAATCATGGCCCCTCTGAGGAAGAAGATACTTCTGTGATCACAGGACGTCTGCCTTCCTCAATATAGAAGAGAAAACTGAGGCACAGAGAGTTGAAATGCCACTGCCAAAACCTATCTGCCAGGTGCCAGAGCCAGGACTAGACTCCAACTGGTTTTTACATGTCATGTTGACCTTCTATTTTGGTTTAAATTGGGAAGAGGAGTTTATCTTCCTTATTTATATGTCCTGGATATTTCTTATTTGAGCAGAGAAGTTCTAAGTGAGAAAACAAAATATGTATATGTTCCAATAACTAGGATGGCATTTTAGAAGCATAGAAGAAACCCCCACATAATCCTCCTACTTCCTTCATATTTCATTTCACTTGGGTGTTTCCTATTCATTTATCAGTCCTCTTTTCTCCAGATGCAGTTTTCCAAGCTTCTAATTTTCTTTTTGTTTTACTAGATTCTTAGCACTGTAACTCCAATATGTAGTGCCTTGGAAACTTCATACCAACCTTGGTATGACTAAAATTATATCAAGATTTAAAATAGAATACTTGTGGGATTTCCCCACTTTAGAGAAGTTCCCGAGTTAACAACCTGATGGAAGCCAAGAGGATTTGCTCACTAACTGGATGTGGAGTCTGAGAAAAGAGAGACGTGAAAATGACTCCAAGGGGTCATGACTTGAGAAACTAGAAGAGTGAATTTGCCATTTCACTGAGACACGACTATTCAAGGAGCAAGTCTGGAGGCACATGGTGGGTGGAATGGGGTGAAAAATTTGGGGTGAAAATCAAGAGCTCACGTTGAGTTTCAAATGGATATTAAATACATTAGTGGAGATGTCAAGTGGGCAGTTGACCATACTGACCGGAGGTTCAGGGAATATCTTAGTGATGTGCCAATTTGGGAGTCATCAGCTACAGTTTCCTTTTTAACTTTGTCCTCCATTTCATTAATTTCTGTTCTTCTCTCTATTTCTTCTCTTTTACATTCTTCAAGTTTATCCCATTATTCTATCTTCTTAATTTGTATATTTAGTCTATTAATATATACACTCCTTCTTTCCTAATATAAATATTTAAGGGTATAAATTCTCTTTCGGTGTCAAATTGTATTCCTTTTCACTTACTTTGCTTGGAATATGTTGTGCTTCCTATGTCTGAGCATTTGTTTCTTGGCAATTCTCAGCCATCATTCCTTTGAGTTTTGCCTTTGCCCCATTTTCTCACTATGTAACTCCAATTACTGTGGTTGAATACTTTGATTCTATCTTCCATAAATCTTAACCGTTTATCAATATTATCTTCCCCTTTGCCCATTAACATGTTCCATTCTGGTATTTTCCTTAGATCTATGTTTTAGTATATCAGTTCTCCATTTAGCTGGGTCTCATCCGATGCTTAGCTCATCCATTGAGATTTTCTTTTTCATTTATTTCATTGTTTTTTATATTAATTTATCCTTCACATGTACTCGTAATTCCCCCATTTTTCTTTTTTGCTTTTGTGTATTAACTTGGTAAACTCTTGGTAAACGCTGATAGTTAAGTCTCACTATCTTCATACTTAGTGTGCAGACAGTAGCTTACCTTGACTTGAGAGAAATCACACTGCGCAGACTGGTCTTTCTTTATATTCATGAACACCTATGTGGCCCACTAGATTTGCCTTGGAATAACCATATATGGACTCAGCCCATGAACTCTGTCATTCTCCCAGAAAATGATTTCATGCCTTCTCATTTCTCTTTAAACCTCCTGGTATGACCTCTAGATAATAATGTTGTTTCTTATTTATTTATTACAAATATTCATGAGATACAAAGCTGATTGTACCCCCTCCTGCCCATGATGTGGGGGCCAGATTCATAGTGGGGGCATATCCATTACCAGAAATTACTTTTATACCCTTTGTCCCCTCCCAATTATCCCCAAACCTCTCTCCCCTTCCCCCTCTCCCCTCAACTCAAATTTGTAGCCCTAGGAATGTTCCCTCCCTCTTTTGGATCACGGCACTACTGTGGTCTTTCTTTCCTGCCTTCCTTTCTCTCTTAGCTCCCACATATGAGTCAGTACATGTAGTATTTATCCCTCTGTGCTTTGCTTGTTTCACTCAACATAAGCTTCTCCAGGTTCATCCATGTTGTTGCAAATGGGAGTACTTCATTCTTTTTTATGGCAGAGTAGTATTCTATAGTGTATAAATACCACAGTTTCCTTATCCAATCATCTAATGATGGACATTTAGGTTGGATCCATATCCTGGCTATTGTAAACAGAGCTGCAATAAACTTGGAAGTGCAGGTATCTCTTCAACATGATGATTTCCATTCCTCTGGGTATATACCCAGAAGAGGTATTGCTGGATCATATGGAAGATTGATCTGTAGTTGTTTGAGAAAACTCCAAATTGGTTTCCAAAGTGGTTGTACTAATTTACAGTCCCACCAACAGTGCAGTAGTATTCCCTTCTCTCCACACTCTTGCCAGCATTTGTTATTCACTGTCTTTTTGATTATAGCCAATCTAACTGGAGTGAGGTGGTATCTCAGTGTGGTTTTAACTTGCATTTTCCTGATGACTAGTGATGTTGAGCATTTTTTCATGTATCTGGTGGCCATCTGTATGTCTTCCTTTGAAAAATGTCTATTCAGCTCCTTTGCCCATTTTTTAATTGGGTCTTTTTTTTTTTTTTTTTTTTTTTTTTTTTACTGTATAATTGCTTGAGTTCTATGTATATTCTGGATATTAGTCACCTGT
>NW_007730215.1:143129-172793 GCF_000696425.1 Galeopterus variegatus
ATCTAGTTTCATTCTTCTGCATATGGATATCCAGTTTTCCCAGCACCACTGTTGAAGAGGCAATCTTTTCCCCAATGTAGATTTTTGTTTCCTTTGTCTAATATCAGATGGCTATACACCTGACGAGTGATTTCTGGGTTCTCAATTCTACTCCACTGGTCTGTCTATTTTTATACCAGTACCATGCTGTTTGGGTTATAACAGCTTTGTAGTATAATGAGCATGGAATATCTTTCCATCTTTTTGTGTCTTCTCTAATTTCTTTCAGAAGTGGTTTGTAATTCTCATTGTAGAGATCTTTCTCCTCCTTGGTTACATTGGTCCCGAGGTATCGTATTTTTTTGGAGACAATTGTAAATGGGCTTACTTTCTTTATTTCTCTTTCTGTTAATTCATTATTTGAGTATACAAATGCTACTGATTTGGGGGCATTTACTTTGTATCCTGCAATGTTACTGAAGTTATTAACCAGCTCCAGGAGTTTTTTGATAGAGTCTTTAGGTTTTTCTCTATATAGTATCATGTCATCTGCAAATAGGGAAAGTTTGACTTCATTTTTTCCAATCTGGATTCCCTTTATTTCCTTTTCTTGCCTGATTGCTCTAGCTAGTATCTCCAGTACTATGTTGAATAGAAGTGGTGAAAGTGGACATCCTTGTTTTGCTCCTGTCCTTAAGGGGAAGGCCTTCAATTTTTCCCCATTCAGAATAATACTGGTTGTGGGCTTGTCATAAATGGTTTTTATTGTGTTGAGATACTTTCCTTCTGTACCTAATATGTTGAGAATCTTTATCATGAAGGGATGTTGAATTTTGTCAGATGTTTTGTCAGCATCTATTGAGATGATCATACGGTCTTTGTCCTTGAGCTTGTTGATGTGATGGATCACATTTATTGACTTTTGTATGTTGAACCATTCTTGCATCCTTGGGATGAATCACACTTGATCATAGTGTATAATTTCTTTTAATATGTTGCTGTATTCTAATTGCTAATATTTTGTAGAGGATTTTAGCATCTAGGTTCATCAAGAATACTGCCCTGTAATTTTCTTTTTCTGTTGTTTCTTTATCTGGTTTTGGTATCAGAGTTATGTTGGCCTCATAGAATGAGTTCGGGAGAGTAGCATCTGTTTCAATTGTTTGGAACAGTTTCATGAGAGTTGGTATTAACTCCTCTTTAAAAGTTTGATAGAATTCAGCTGTAAAGCCATCTGGACCTGGACTTTTTTTTGTTGGAAGATTGCTAATTACCCCTTCAATCTCCTTGCTTGTTATTGGTCTGTTCAGGTTTTCTGTCTCTTCTTGGTTCAGGCTTGGTAATTTATGTGTGTCTAAAAAACTTATCCATATCTTCCAGATTTTCAAATTTGTTGTCATACAGTTTATAACAGTCTCTAATGATTCTTTGTATTTCTGTGGTGTCAGCTGTAATGTCTCCCTTTTCATTTCTGATTTTTGTTATTTGGGTCTTCTCTTTCCTTTTTTTTAAAAAATCTAGCTAATGGTTTGTCTATTTTGCTTATCTTCTCAAAAAACTTTTAGTTTTGTTGATCTTTTCTATTGTTTTTTGGGTCTCTGTTTCATTTAGTTCTGCTCTGATCTTAACTATTTCTTTCCACCTACTGCATTTAGGTTTGGATTGTTGTTGTTTTTCAAGTTCTTTGAGGTGTAGTTTTAGGTCATTTATTTGGAGTCTTTCCATTTTTTTGATATAAGCATTTACTGCAATAAATTTCCCTGTTAGTACTGCTTTTGCAGTATCCCACAAGTTTTAGTATGATGTATCGTTTTTTTCATTAGTTTCTAGAAATTTTTTGATTTCCTGTTTAATTTCTTCTTGGACCCATAGGTCATTTAGGAGTCTATTATTTATTTTCCATGTATTTTTATAGCTTCCAGAGATTTGCTTATTGTACATCTCTAGTTTTAGTCCATTGTGGTCTAAAAAGATTGTTGGAATGATTTCAATTTTTAAAAATTTGCTGAGACTAGATTTGTGACCTAATATGTGGTCTATCCTGGAGAATGTACCATGAGCTGATGAGAAGAAAGTGTATTCTTTAGCTGTTGAGTGAAATATTCAGTATATATCGGCCAAGTCCAGTTATTCTAGGGTGTAGATTAAATCCTGTGTCTCTTTGTTGACTTGTTGCCTGGATGTCCTGTCCCATACTGAGAGAGGGGTGTTCAGATCACCCACTATTAATGTATTAGGTACTATCTCCTTCTTTAGGTCTAAGAGTGTTTGCTTAATATATCTGGGTGTTCCAGTATTGGGTGCATACATGTCTATGATTGTTGTGTCTTCTAGCTGGATAGTTCCCTTTATCATTATATAATGGCCTTCTTTGTCTTTTTTAATGTCTTTTGGTTTAAAGTCTATTTTGTCTGCTATAAGTATAGCTACTTCTGCTCATTTTTGGTTTCCATTTCCATGGTATATCTTTTTCCATCCCTTCACTTTTAGTCTATGAGTGTCTTTACAGGTGAGGTGGGTCTCTTGAAGACAGAATATACTTGGGTCTAACTTTTTAATCCAGTTAGTTAGTCTGTGTCTTTTGAATGGGGAGTTTAGTCCATTCACATTCAGAGTAGTGATTGAGAAGTGTTGTCTAATTCCTGTAATTTAATTGCTACTTGTTTAGGTGGTTTAAATATCTTTTGATCATTATTTCCCCTTTTATTTCTCTTCTTCAATGTGAGTTGGGAATTTAAGGTGGAATGATTTAGCTTCTTTCTCTTTCTTGCTGGCATTTTTGTTTTAACTGTGGGTTTTGCTCTTGCTTGTGTATTTGTGATGATGGTCACCATTATTCAGATTCCAGATGAAGGACTCCCTTGAGAATTTCTTACAGGGCTGGTCATGTGGGGTGAACTCCCACAATTTTTGTTTCTCTGGGAAATATACTATTTCTCCCTTGTTTCTGAAGGAGAGACTTGCTGAGTAAAGAATTCTTGGCTGGTAGTTTTTTTTCTTTTAGTATTTTGAATATATCATTCCACTTTCTTCTGGCCTGCAGGGTTTCAGTTGAGAAGTCTGCTGTTAGTTTGATGGGAGTTCCCCTACAAGTGACCTGATGCTTTTCTTTTGCTGCTTGTAGAATTCTCTCTTTGTCTTTGAGCTTTGCGAATTTAACTATAATATGTCTTGGGGAGGATCTTTTGGGGTTGAATCTGTTTGGAGACCTTTGAGCTTCCTGGATCTGAAGGTCTGTATCTCGCCCTACACCTGGGAAATTTTCTGTTACTATTTCCTTGAGTAGGTTTTCGATACCTTTTCCTTTCTCCTGCCCTTCAGGAATATTCACAGTTTGGATATTAGAGCGCTTGAAGATGTCTGCTATCTCTCTTAGGTTTTCCTCATTATTTTAAATTCTTTTTTCCTTTTTTTGGTCTGCCTGACTTATTTCAATAAGACCATCTTCAAGCCCTGAAATTCTTTCTTTTGCTTGCTGTACCCTGCTGCTCGTGCTCTCAGTCGTGTTTTTTATTTCATTGAGTGAGTCTTTCATTTCTAGAAGTTCTGCTACACTCTCTTTTATGGTATTAGGCTCTTTGTAGATTTCCTCCTTCATATTCCAGATGTTTTTTCTTGTTCATTGTGTTCTCTAATTGAGTCTTCCCTTATTTCTTCAAGTGTTCTTAAGATCATTGCTCAAAATTCTTTTTCAGACCTTTCAAGGATTCCCTGTTCCATGGAGTCTGACTTCGGGGTATTACTGTATCCTTTCAGTGGTGTCATTTCTTCTTGATTGTTTGTGCTTCTAGTGTTTTTTGCTGATGCTTGGGCATTTGGTAGGGGGTTTGCTTCTTCTATTACACTGAGGTTGGCTGTAGAGTGGCCTTGGTTACTACTGTGGGAGGGGGGAATTGTCTTTGCTTAAAAGTAGGTGTGTGGTGGTTATGTTAAACCACCTTGGTTCCCGTTCTGGACTCTGTGGTCATAGAATGAGCCCCTAGCACATGGAGTTCTGCTAGGCCAAACTCAGTGGGTTGGAACCATAGTCTGGTGCTCCCCCATGAGTGTGACATGGGATGAGAGGCTGCATGGAGCCATGTGGTTCCACTGGCTGGTGTTGCTGCCAGCTACCCCCGGTGGGCTCACCTGTGTGGGAGTTCTGCTAGGCCAAACTCAGTGGGTTGGAACCATAGTCTGGTGCTCCCCCATGAGTGTGTGACATGGGATGAGAGGCTGCATGGAGCCATGTGGTTCCACTGGCTGGTGTTGCTGCCAGCTACCCCCGGTGGGCTCACCTGTGTGAAGCTAGTTCAGGGCACAGGAGCAGGGCCCAGAGCTCTCCCACTCCCTGGGTCCAAGACGGCAGGGTGAGGGAGCCACATGGAGCCACCCGGTTCCTCTCGTCGTTTCTTATTTCACTAAGAAAACTGGAGCATTTATAACTTCTATAAACTTCCAACACATCTACGCACCTAACTCGCCTTGTTAGGTGAATAGTTGTGTTGGAAGTTTATGGAGATGTGTCCATGCTGCCATCGAAGGCCATCCCTGCCATTTTCATAGTTGATCTCATTTCCATTTGTCTAAACACGAACATTGTGATAACAAGTCTTCTCTCTCCTTCACTATGATATCTTCCCTCTCTACTGCATCATTCCCACTTCACCCCAGCTATTAACACTGGGACTTCATATCTTATCACTTGTCTTCTCGCTCACTCCTCTTAAGCCAAACTGACTTCATTGTTATTTCTCAAGCATACAAGCATATTATGTTTTAGGCCTCTGGGTATTTTCCTTAGTTTTTTCCAGCTTAGTCATATCTTTTTAAAGTCTTTATAAAATATTTGTTCCACATTTTAATGGAAATAAAGTGTTTCATGGTAGTATTGTTATTCAGGATAGGTAGTCATCTGTGCTCTTTCTTGCCTTCTACCACTAGCTCCCCCTCTAGAACACAACTTTTACTTGTAGAACGCCCTGGTTCTCTAAACTTGGTCAATTTTCTTTTTTCTTTTTATACTCTCTCAGGGTTATTTCATGAAATACCACTGCTTCCAATACTATCCATAAGCAATAACTCTCAAATTAGTATTGTATCTGCAGCCTGGTCTTCCCCTCTGAGCTTCAACTCCTGCTTGAAATATTTAGTTGAGGATCTAATAAACATCTTAAACATCTAAAGCATAACATGTCCAAAATAGACCCTTGATTTTTCCTATCCAATATTTTTCTTTCCAGACAAAATCACCTCTACTCAAGTCAAAAATTTAGGAGTCATCCTTTATTCCTGTCTTTTATTTTCATCCCTGAATAAAATCCATCAATGAGTCTTGTTGGTTCTATACAAAAGTATATCTTGAATCTGTCTGCTTCTCTTTATCACTGCTGATGCTAGCAAAATTTTCAGAGAGGGAGAGAACTTCAGTATGTCATTAATTCTTCCTTTCAGTAAGAATTAAGTTGAAAAATCTCATTCCCACTTTGCTTTCTGTATTCTGCATGGTTAGATTCTTACAGATTCTCTTTTGCAGAGAGGCAACTGAACATGTGTACAAAACAATCACCAACTTTCCTACCCATGTTCAAGCACAATCACATCCATGCTTGCATCTGTACATATGTGAGTACACATTTCTCCATCAGAAAAGAGACTGTATATTGAGTTAGTTTCTAGAAATGATGAGCAACAAAGAGCAACCTTGAAGAAAGCAGTTTTGAAATGCTGCTGTAAGACATATGGATGGGAAGCAATGGTTTTACACAATGGTAGGAAGAACTAAAATCTGCTGTGCACCTGGTCCAAGTGTAACCTGGTTAGGATACCTTTAAAGATAACACATAATGTAAGAATAAAATAAACATCACATTTCAGAATTATTCTGTGAGGACTTTTGAAAAATATTATACAATAGCAATTTATTGCCAACCCCAATTGATATTTTCTGGTTACAATTTGTAGCTTTTCCTTTATAATTTGATTCCTTTCAGTTAATTTTCCTATGTTTTCAAGTAATTTCTAATTTTCTCAATGTTTGGGTATAGCATGAGAGAGCATAAACAAACAGGAGTAATACATTTTCAAAGGAATTTACTATAACTTAGAAAAAGCTTTGAAATAATATGAATTAAATTCAAGCAGAATATGTGGCACATTCTTAAACTAGATCTAGTGGTAGAAATATTTGAGATCTATCAGTAATTTTAATATCTCCTTAATTAATTAATTAAAATAAAAAAATAGATGGCATGATACCTGTATTAATTCTTGTCGTGACAGCCTGTTACAATCTGGGGTTTTAGAATAGGTTAGAATGGGATTAGATTAGGTCCTGTCTGGCTGAGTCTGGGCATCACTACATTTACCCCACAGTCATTGGCTCTCAACTACTGGTGAAACTGCCAAGGGCTCATTTTGTTTCCTTTACATTGATTCTGAACCTCCACTTAGTGGAAGAGTAACCTGGAAGCTAGTCAAAGTAAATTGAATTTATAGGTTTTCATGTAGAATGGAACCACCTGCTATTTCCACTGCTTTTAGAGCCTCTTATTACTAGATAGCTGAAGCTAGAAAGTGAATCTTAAATTCAACACTACATTCAAATAATCTTTTTGGCTGATAAGATGTTATTTCACCCCTACCCCATCTTAGTAATGACATTTATAGTTACTTAGAATTCTGGACCTTTAGTGACTCAAAAATTGGGATATTTTAAAATTTGAAAGTATTGTACATATTTTTTACCTTTCTTTGAAATGTCAAGGATAGTAAACACAATTCTAACTAAAAATTTTAGCTTTCAGAGAAAGCAAAGAACGTTTAAGTATGTATCAATTTTCAATATGAGAGATAAAAGGAAATAATGTTTAAACATAAAGTTACCTACTTCCTTTTAAAATCCTCCCATTTGGAACAAATGTGACATTATGCTTTGTAGCAGAACTTTAAAAATATTTTAATTAAATTTAAACAGTTGCAAAAGGACAATTTTAGAGTTATAAAATATCTGGATTTCATATATTCTTCCAAATCTGCTAAAAATCTATCAGCTTCCCCCAAATTGAACTTGGTGGAATATACCTCTTTTCAACGTGCTTTTTGGTCAACATGTTATGGGTAGATACCACAGTGTCCCAGTCATTTCAGTAGTACACAGGGTTGGATATCTTAAGGGGTATAGCATGGTCATTTCTGAATGAACCTTTCTAACCTTGATATGTGTGTGTGTGTGTGTGTGTGTGTGTGTGTGTAGATGTTAGAAGAACCATCATTTTCTGCATTATAAATGTTCTTATTGTTTAAGATACTTAAATTGTTTAGTAAGAACAAAAGTAAAAAGAAGCATTTTTCCTTTGCATTTTCTCTTGAAGCCAGCAGTCTCCAGCTCTCTTCAAGGGACTGTGTGTCCCATTTAGTCAAATGAGACAAGACATTCGGGCATGTACATAGTGGAGAATATCTGTAGGGATTTCTTCTCTATGATTAAATGCTCTTCGTGGGGCTAGTTCCAGCTTCTCATAGCTCTAGATTTGCCTTCTCAGGAGTAAAAAGTTCATCTCTTAAATTGCTGAACAGATATTTATTAAAATATATGTATAAGATATCACTGTATCAGGTTTTTTCACACTTAATTCTTTCAACAGTCTTGTGAACTTGTAATGATTTGCTCATATAACAAGTTTGAACATGGAGGATCAGATGGTAAATGATTGCTGGGTTGGTACTAGAATCCACATCTCTTACTTCTCACTATAGATAACTTCTCTTGGTTTCTTCCCAGGGGAGTGGAGCTTGTGGATTTGCATGAGTTTCACAAACATCAAAATATCCTGACAATCTTGGACTTGAGGATAGTAATCGTCAGATAAACTGTAGTTTACTGGTTAGGTGTTAGATGTTATACAGCATGTGCAATATAAAGTACACAAGAAAGGCAATAACTTGTAATGGAAAAGAAAATGGCACCAGAAATGCTGTGTTATAAAAACACATCATCAGCCTCTTGAAATAAATGCATGTTCAGAAACACACCTATCAATATAGTGTCTGGGACAAAAAATGAAATATAATAAAATCTATAACCATATATGAATAGAAGAATTTCTAGATCGGATAATCCAGTATTAGAGGGCTTGACATCTTTCCCAATCAAAAAATGATATATCCAATAAAAATATTCAGACCGCATCACACTGAAATGAGTTAACTTTCATATTAACCTTGAGAAAAGGGATTAAGAGAATCAAACTCTGACAGAAGATATCTTTAAGACTACTGAAACTGAGATTTTGAAACCACAATAAAAATATCATCCAATCCCAATATCTCAAAACAAATGATGGTTGAAAACACATGTAATTTTAGAGTTTAAGATTAAAATTTTGAAATGCTCATGACAAAACTGGTAGGCTGTAGTGTTTGCTCAGCACTGTGTAAAGTTAATGTAAGACTGTATTATGAAAGATTTACTCAATAAAAGCAAGCATTATATAAAACCGACTCACCATATTCTGGGTTCAGTAGAACTTCATAACAAGCAGGCTCACTAACACACTATTCCAATACTGCATTATCTCTAGTTATTCACGTCTAGTATACGACTACCAGAATGAAATTTTATCACAGTAGAACTTTTGAAATGTTTTCACTTTGGTATCTTGAGGAAATGAAATCCACCCAGCTGTGCACATGGAGTGCCTCTTTACAAAAGTTTTTATGCATGCATGGAGTATTAATGAAATTCAGAGGTAGAGTAAACTAGATGAAGATTCTGATAGCTAAGAGAAGACTTTGACTTTTAACTTTCAATGAACAAAAATCTAAAATGACAACCAGAAGCAAATTTCAAGGCCAATTTCCACTAGGAAGCAAACAGAAAAACCCCAAACAATGCCAGCTATTAAACATGCTATTTAGCCAATTAAAACATGGCATCTTTAGATGTAACGCCCTCACTCCTAAGTGAGTCTTGATTATCAAGAGAAGAGAAAAAGAAAAGTAAATAACAAGATAATGACTGTTAATTATGTTCCTATAAAATTACTTAAGAAATAAAATATTTATTATGTAACTAGTTTTCTGACATTACTTTGTTGGAGAAATTTACAGAGAAATAAACCAGCAAATACCACATTCAATACAACAACCAGCTCATGGTTTTTGCTTAGTAAAAAATAAATGATAGTGATTGATGACAAAAATATTTCTCTTCTATCAATGTAATGCACTATTCCATGATGTAAAATGCTGTCTATTATAGTATTTTGCTGTTTTTAAAACAAACATAATACTCTATAATTCTCTGTAATACCTATAGGGAAATATCTACAAGAGATGGTCAATGTAATGCACTATTCCATGATGTAAAATGCTGTCTATTATAGTATTTTGCTGTTTTTATTTTTTTTTATTTATTTTTTTTTATTTAATGATGGCTTTATTTATTTATTTATTTATTTTATTTTATTTTTTTTCATTTTGTCAATATACACTGTATATGATTATTATGGCCCGTCACCGACACCTCCCTCCCTCCTCCCTCTCTCCCCTCCCCCCCAAGAATGTCCTTTCCGTTTGCTTGTTGTAACAACTTCATGGAAGTATAGTTGTTATATCTTCTTCCCCTGATGCCTGTGCTTTTGGGATCTTATTTGTAAAGTCTTTGCCCAGTCTTACTTCCTGGAATGTTTCCTCTGTTTTCCTTTAGTAATTTTATGGTTTAGGGTCTTATATTTAAATCTTTAACCATTTTAAGTTGATTTGGGTATACACTGAGAAGTGCAGGTCCAGTTTCATTCTTCTACATATAGAAGTCCAATTTTCCCAGCACCATTTATCGAAGAAGCAGTCTTTTCCCCAATATATGTTCTTGTTGCCTTTCTCAAAGATCAGTTGGCTGTAAGTATGTGGGTTGACTCCCAGGTTTTCTATTCTGTTCCATTGACCAGATTGTCTGTTTTTATGCCAGTACCGTGCTGCTTTGGTTACAATAGCTTTGTAATATAATTTGAAGTTGAGTGGCGTTATGCCTCCGGCTTTGTTTTATTTTATTTTATTTTGCTCAGGATTTCTTTGGCTATTTGGGGTCTTTTGTTGTTCCATATGAATGTTAGGATTGCTTTTTCTATTTCTGTGAAGAATGACACTGGTATTTTGATGGGGATTGCATTAAATCTGTTGATTGCTTTGGGTAGAACAGACATTTTGAAAATGTTAATTCTTCCCATCCAAGAGCACAGTATGTCTTTCCATCTTTTTTTTTTTTTTTTTTTTTTTTGGTATTTCTCAGCTGAGAAAGGAACTAAATCTCATGTGTGAAGGTAGACTACTGACTACAGTTTCCATAGTGGGAAGAGGCAGCCTCTTATTTTTAACATTTAGGAATGTCTCTGATATTTGTCTTTGACATTTGTGCTAAATGGTACCAATTTTTAAAGGATATAGCCTGATAAATTTAACAAATATTATCTTAATTATTCTTTCAATATTAAAAGAAGAGAAGGGATCCATGGAATAATAAAAATTTAAGAGCACAATTAACCAAGGACTCTACTCTCAAGTGGCACTTCCAGTTGGCAATCTAAATTCATTTCTATCTCTAACCTCTCTAAAGAATTGCGAAGTAGATTCAACAGCTAACTCAGTAGCTTGAATTAGTTTTCACGATTGAGCAAGGACCTAAATCCCAGGTATAATATAATATAAAAAATATATACTATATTTACTATATATGCAAAATATATACTATATTTACTATCTAAGAAGGGAATACTATATTTTATATACAATATAGAATACATAAATATAGTATATTGTTTAGTAAACATAGTATCCCCTTATTTTTCCAACATCTTTTGAGAAGGTGGATGGCAAACTTTTTAGTTAACTTAAATTTACTCCTATAAGTACCAAAACTAAAAAAAGTAAAAATAGTAGAATTGTTAGAGGCAGCACTGTGAAATGGAAAGAGTGTCAGATGTGCTCTTCAAAGGTATGCATTCAAGTTCTGACCCTGCCACCTACTCTGTTTGGCCTTGTGACCCCCAAATTCATATTTTGAAATCTTAATGTCCAAGGTGATGGTATTAGGAGGTGGGGCCTTTGGAAGGTGATTAGATCTTGCAGGCGGAGCCCTCAAGAATGGGATTAGGGCCCTTGTAAAAAAGACCCCAGAGAGATTGTTTGCTGTACATCTGTGCTAGGCAGTACCCACCATGTGAGTACCCACAGCAAGAAGGCACCGTCTATGAGCCAGAAGGTCTGACCTCACCATACACAGAATCTGCTTCGGCATCAGACTTCCCAGCCTCTGAATTGTGAGAAATAAATTTCTGTTGTTTATAAGCTACCCCATTAACAGTATCTTGTTATAACAGCCTGAACAGACTAAAACAGTAGTACACTTCATCTTCTGTGAACTTGAGTTTATCTGTAAAATGGAGGATGACCTAGAAATCTGGGAGTCTTTTACATCACTCATGTTCTACCAAAAAAAAAAAAAAAAAAAAAAAAAATCCTTAAAATTTCCCTGCATTCTTGAACAGACCAAAATGAATATAATAATTTAATCTTTTCTAGGTGGCTGAGGGTCATCAATAGAAAAGCTAATTATGTGGTATAGTAAGAGGCTATTGAGATTGTAATGTCCCTTGGTTCCCACATAAAATGGCCCCAGACTGCTGCATGCTTGTATGAATGGTTGTGTGTGTGTGTGTGTGTGTGTGTGTGCGTGTGCTAGAATCTTTTTATTTTTAGTTATAGCGTATTGTTATTTATTATATTGTCACTTGGTTTACAGTTTGCTGCCTTGATTTTAATATACTTATTGAAGGGTAAATATACTCTTCTATAAAGTAGGTTGCAATTGCCTTAAGCAACAGCAACAAAAAAATGTTTGGCTTGTTGACGTCATCAAAGTTTAACTGATGGATAATGAGGTACTTTTGCACTCTAATCAACGTGAGAGCTCAAAATAAGCCTCTCTTGCTGTAGTTGTAAGTCCATTTTCTCCTGCTGCATCCTCTGAGCAGAGGGAGGACAGCTGTGAACGTCTCCTTTCCTTAGCAACGCCTACTTGAAGCCAGTTACTGGATCGTTAGGGAGCCTTCTTTTCCCACAGTCTACTGAATGTCAACCTTTATTCATGTGTCACATTTTCCAAATGATTAAATTTTTCATTATAATTCTGTAAATCCCTTTCAATGCTTTCACATGTTTCTTAAGCTCTCTGGTTTCAAAACCCAAAATGTAGCCTAATAATAAAAGACTTGCCATTTCTATTAACAGTTCTGTTATTATATTTTAAAATGATGTTAACACTTTTGATATTTTTGCATTTTTCTAATAGTTAATCTGAAATAAGAGAGTTTAAGCATTGAACTAAAGGTCACTAAATGAGTGGTACAGAGGAAGCCACATTCTTTCTATTACAATTGGGTTATTAAAGCACATATATGCAGACACACTCTCAATTGAAATTGTAAACTTGTTTGGATTGGGACACCAGAAGAATTTTCCTATGAATTACTTATAAGGCTTGATATTGGTAGTTTAAATACTTGTTGAGAAATAAAACTGATGAGTGGGGTTGTTTTTTGGACTCATGCCATAATTTTAAAGCAAGACTTTCCCTCCTCTTCTCCCTGCAGCGCACCATTGTTAGAGACTCCCTCTTACCTTGCAGATGTGCGTAAGGTGATGCTTGAGTGGCTGGTGTCTGTTTTATAAAAGTCTGGCACTGCCAGGCAATATTCTGAGTAATAATCATACCCGTGTTTGAAATATGTGCCTTAAAATAACATACTTGAATCAACTTGTAAAATTTAATCCGTTTTACTCACACATTAAAAGATAATTTGGATCTTACCTTACTTGTTTTATGCACATGGGTGAAATCATAGCACCATGCTCTGCTTTTTTGATCAAATCATTTCCAATAAATTCTGCCCTATTTCAGGTCCTACTCTGAAACCCCCAGGCAGTATCATATAGCAGCTTTCTGTACAATGAATGTAAACCTCAGTTTCTGAAGTCCTGTTGGCTTCTCAACTCTTTCCTAGTTATTTTGACACAGATTAGGGGAACAATTTGTTTTTCCTTCTCCTCCCTACTCCAACATCTGTAAGTATTTGAGTAATGTTGTGATCAATGTCCCAGAAATAGTGCACAGGGATGCAAGGTGACTAATATCAGTTAGAAAATCTGTACAAAATTTAGAAGCTGATATTTAGGCTCAGAAAAAAAATATATCCACCCTTTACAAAAGTCATGGAACTGAAACAAACCAAAATAACATTTTAGATATATTTTGTTTCTATGTAAATATTATTTGGGATAGAATCTGTTCCTGAGAACCGTCAAACTCACCTAGAGAAAATGGGAAATTGTTCAAAATAATATGAAGGTGATGGTACATGAGTAGCATCTTATTGCATTAGGATACATTTCCAGTAGTTTATCTGTGTTGTTGAGATAAATGCTCGAAGGCTTAAAGTGGAACTAATGAAAGAATTCTACACAAAAATAATGCTGAAAAGATAGTGAAAGATAATTTTATATACACCAATTACACTTTCCATATGTCATCTTAAAAATTTGGGTGTGTGTGTGTGTGTGTGTAGAGGGTGGAAATGGTGGTAGTGATAGTGAATTTATTAATCTGAGTATTTAAGTTGTTTCCCCCAAAGGGGGGAAATTGATTTACAAAATTACTTGCTAATAAGGCTTAAATAAGTCTAGCATGCTTAGGTTTTCTCCTGTGTTTGTCAATTTTTGACAGCTGCCAGTTTACAGATATGACTGCTTTATCTAAGCATCACAAACACTGCATTAGTATCTTCAGAAAATATTCTGTGAAAGCTGCAGTTTCACTGTCCCAAATCAATTACCACATTCTTAAACTTGCAGTGTATTCATTTATGGGCACTGAGGCAGCCAGTGGGAGGGTATTGATTGGAGCATAATGTCATGTGTAGCAGGAGAGAAAGATGAAAAGTGTTTTCTGCTTAATGGGTTGGTATTAAGTAGGTGGGAATGGCTTCTAATTAGCCAACAATTGTTGTGTTTTCCAGTTTCCCTCCTCTCCCTCCTCCTGTCGGTCACCAGCTGCCAATCTGCCCCCATTTTTTTTTTTTTTTAAATTTGGAGTTCATTGCTCACTGCAGTGAAAGCCTTTGTTTGAGAAAGAGGGCTCCCAGGGTCTCAGCTGCCTGGGTACAGCTTGCTGCCTACGATGAGTAGCAACTGTCAGTTTATTTTATCTCCACCTTTTCATCATTCTGCTGAAACTGATCGACTGAAACCACCTGAGAGACCTGAGGATTCAGTACCTACAAGTCATTAGCTAGGACTGCACAGCCTTTCACCACATAGCAAGTCAACTGAACACTTCCTGAAATTCAGTCCACTTTAACCCCATGTTTCCCCAGGAACACATAAGAATTCTATCCCTTTTTTGTTTCTGAAGGTGAACTGATGGGAGATGATTCCTTTGATGTAAGGTCGGGATGAGAAGAATGTCCCTGTGATAGCCTTCGCTATAGCGATGTCACTAAAATGGGGGACATCGTTCCATCCACAGTAAAAGTAAATGTGACATTGAAAAACGTTTCATATGATGACTTTATAACATCAGTTCTTAAGCCGCATTCTTCCAAACTTCAAAAGTACCAAATCGATACCTGATTTTGCATGTGTGATTCACAATATAGCTATTGTCTGGGGTTTCCCCTGTTCCATTTTAATACCAAGTACAGAAAAATTTCCCACACACTTTAATGATAGTTTGAAAACTTTTTTTTTAGAGAAATCATCTAACCTGATGTATTCAGAAAGTATCTAAGGAGAATGACATGGTGAGAAAATCCTCCCTGTGCCACAGCGGAGCATAATGTTTAGTGAAAAATCAGTCACATGCAAAACTATGGAAAAATAATGCTGTCAAATGTTACTTAGAATTGTGGATATGTGGTATTTAATCACATTTCAACATGGGTAGGTTGGATTCTTGGAGAAGTGAAATTTTAGGAACATTTAGAAGGGGAAAGGAAAAATAACTAAGCAGAGAAAAATAATTATTTTTGATAAATTATATGAAGTGACAAGTGTTGATACAGGTTTGGGATTAGGGAGGAAAAGAGTTCAAGGAACTTTTGAGATGATTTAAAAATAAATATCTAGGGCCGGCCCGATGGCGCACTGGAGAGTGCGCCGTTTGGGAGCGCGGCGGCACTCCCGCTGAGGGTTCTGATCCCATGTGGAGACCGGTTCCCGCTCACTGGCTGAGCACGGTGCGGGCGCAACAGCGAGGGTTGCAATCCCGTTGCCGGTCCCCGGTACGGGCACGACACCGAGGGTTGCGATCCCGTCACCGGTCAGTAAAAAAGACAAAAAGAGGAAAAAAAAATAAAAATAAATAAATAAATATCTAAAGCAGGTGAAAGACATAGATACATGAATAAAAGCCCTGACTTGAAGTGCTTTCCATATTTCCTATGTGAATGTATATAATGTTCAGCAGTACTAACACTAAGAAATGTTATCCTTTTCTGGAAAATTACTTTATTGAGGTATTGAGCTTCATATATTTAAATGTATACAACTTGATGTGTTTGGAGATAAAGAAATGTTATCTTATGACTCACTAAATGGGTTCACATATAGTAGAGAAATAACACAAATTTATGAAGAAAAGCTAACCTTGCACTGTCACCTTGTGATATTGAAAAACTTAAGAAACTTAGGAACATTTTCACACATAAGAATCACCTAGAGAGCTTGTTAAAAGCAGATTCTTGAGCCCTGTCATTAGGGATTCTTATTCAAGAATTTTAAGAAAGGGTCCTAAAATATATATTTATAACAATTCCACCCCTACTCTCACTGATAATTTTGACATAAGTGGTCTTTGAGTTGCACTTCGAGAAACTGCCTAAGGCTTATTGTGAACTTTAATTTTCCACAGAGTATCTTAAAATACTTGTGTAAAATAGAAAATGCAACGGAATATCTTGAGTTGCCAATGAACTTCAATTGTCATTTTTTCCTCACAAGAATCTCCTACTCATAATTTCTTTAAAATCATTAAAAAGTGACATAGACTAGAGACTAGAATATGATAGACAAATGCCAGAGTGCTTCACAGATAGTAAGTATTGTTTTGTCAAACTGATGATTCACTTATGTATTCTGTGTCACAAGGTAAAATGTATTTCTTAATGTAGATTTTAGTGAGAAAGGTCATGCTTTACAACTTATTCTTCACAATGTCCAGAATGATGTTTTTGAAGTCTTCTTCTCAGACCTCAGTGATAATTTTCCATCACATTGGAATAAAATCCAGAGTTATCACCATGGCTTACAAGGCCTAAATCAACTGGATGCCCCTCAGACCTCATTCTTACCTGTCCTCCCCCGACTCAATTCCGCTCCAGACATTTTGGTCTTCTTGATATTACTTGAACACGCCTAGCTTTACGTGGATAGTTTCTCTCATCTTCCTAGATATTCACGTGCCTTGCTTCCTCATTTCAATCAGGCGTCTCTTCAAACAATGCTTCTTTTGAACCTTCTATTTAAAGTAGTCTCCCCCAAAACCAATCTCTTTCTATCCTCTTACCCTGCTTTATTTTTTCTTCATAGCGCTTAGCACTATTCTAGAGGTTGCCCGCCAGCATCTAAACCTCCATTTCCACGGAAAGTTTAGACTTGTTCTCACTGTAGGTGTTAAAAAGCCAAATATTCCTTTCCCAGCTTCCCTTGCAGCTGGGATGGAGTGATGTGAATCAGGCTCCACCAATCAGCTGCATGCATGGTGAAATTTGCACGGGGAGCAGGTGCCTTGGTAAGCAGGGCTGTGCTTAACAACCTGGCAAGGGATAGCATCAGGCAAGTTTCTGTTTTGCAAAGCGTCCTTCATAGTTCTCATTACAAGAAATTAATTTATTAACATGAATGTGCTGGTAAAAAAAAATTTTCTGGACATTTTTTTGCTCTCATATGGCTTCAGTATATGCAAATCTGAAAAACTTGCCACCTACACTTTTATTCCTACAACAGGACAGTTAGTTCTTTTATATCCCTCTTATCAAGTTTGTAAAAATGCTTATGTGGGCTTAGATCCACATAAGTATGATTATGATTATATCATAAGTATAATTATGAAATTATACTTTCAATTGGATCTATTTGTAAGTATAGATGGTTTCATTTATAGGTATTTTAAACTAGCTTTAATTTTAGTATATGGCTTGATCTTTTTTTCCTTCAAATTAATGTGCAAAAGAGAGTCAAGACAAGATCCTGAAGAAGAGCAATATGTTGGTTTTTGTCTACTCACCTTTTATAAATTATATCTGTACTGAAAAAGCTACTCAGTAAAAAGTTGATATTAAAAAAAAGAAAAATTCGGATGTTAGATATAGAAAGTGAGAGTATTATGCATAATTATCTATGCAATTACACTTGCATATGTTTAAAAATTTTTAGCCAAGAATGCTTAATAACATTTGCATGGCTAAATGAGACAGCCGAAACAACTAGAAGGGCCTCAGGGCACGGTCATCTATTTAAGCATCCACTTGCATTTTCAACATAATTGGTCATATAATTGTGTGCCTAACCTTAGTAGATTCGTGTAAGTAATTGTAAATTATTAAAAAACCATGCTTGTAATGTTTTGCTATATCCTGCCAATCAAATTACTAAGGAATATACTATATTCACATTTCATCATATAAATTTTCAAATGAGATTACAGTGTAAAGCCTTGGATGAAGGTGAATGAACAAGTGAATTCATTCAGATGAGAGTTACGTAGCTATTTGGACATCTTTATGTTTAGGAAGTATTCCTATGATTAGATCATAATATCAGTCCTTATCTGTGCCCACTAAATTTTTATGAAAAAATGTTGTTTCTTTTGCTCACATTGTATTCAACACAATTTTTAATATTGCGATAGAAGAAAATTAATACTTAAAGCCTGGACATAATGGCTTCCTCTTGTATAATTTATTTCCCCCTTTTCATAATCCTGTTAGTGGGTGGTGGTAAAAACTTGGGCCAAATACATCTGAACAGCATAAATATCTTTTAACCTCAAAATTTTATGATAGTTGACCCAGTTCTCCCAATTTTTCTTGCCAATTCTCTTCCTACTGGTTTTGGATCTTCATTTTACTTTATTTTCCTCCATGTTATTTTAATATCTGAACTGAAACTACGTGGAGAATTGAAAACTATGTATTACTTCCCTGGGTATTATCATCTAGAATAAACAAGGCTACATGACCTCTGAAAGTGTTAAACTGAACTTCCATTGATAAGAGTGCAAAATATACTTGATTAGCAGCTGATACAATGCAATGCATAGTCTTAAGACAAATCAGACTTATCTCACTAAAGGCTAGATAGAATTAACCAGTCTTTTCTTCAATTTAGGTCCCTGATTCCATGTTAGAGGTCAATAAATGCAATAGCTTAAAGGCACAGTACTTAAATGAACTAACTTAAGTTTTCCCTACTGGTTTGATAAAGTTCAGCTTTGTTTACCTTAAGGGCATGACAAAATAACATCTATTTGCTTAGAGTTTTTGACTGAAGGTTAGAATGAAATGAAAGGAAGAAAAAACCTGAGTACATTGTAGTGTTAAAGGATTTGGGGATGGTGAATATTGGTTAGTGCTTTTAATATTTATTTCATTGCTGCAGTAGTTCAGAGGATTCAGAAAGGAAATGTGTTCAGGTACAATCATAGAGATTCAAAGATTCATTTCAAGAAGGTCAAAACACTGGTCAGAATGGACTAACATTAAAGTTAAAAAAAATATGGTAGCATTTCTTCTCATTAGATTTTTGCTTAATATTTCCTATACTGAGAAAATCGTACCTGTTCCCAGGAGGCAAGTGTTATCCATGGTAAGTGAAATATATATCCAGGGATTCTTATTAAAGTCAGCCATCATAATAAGGCATTAGAAATAGTTTCTGAAAGAATATTTGTTGTGAAAAGCAGTTATTTTTCTACTAATTATGCTAAAGTATCTAGATTATAGAACATTTACTTTTGTCTGGGAATTAAAAATACAGGGTGAAGAGAATAAAGGAATTTAAAGAAAAGTGAATTCCAGGACCATGGATATAATTTTTTTACGAACTCCAAATTAGGGAAAGTTCAGAAAGAACTATAAGCCAACAAAACTCAGACCTCCTATATGTTCGTGTTTTAAATACTAATGTCATATCACTTCTTTTTTCAGAAGGAATCTTATGGATCAAGAATCATTGGAATCATCCTAACACAGCTTTATCAAAGAAGGATTAAACACACCTTGGAGAGGATCTTTTTGCCCCCAAATTCTAGCAATGGTAGAAAGCAGTTAGCTTAATTGGCACAGTATTTGGAATCCATGATCACAAGTAAAAAGACATAGGTTGAAGTGGAGGTAAGACCCCTTCCCTCACAAGGAATGAGACAACATAATTGAATGACAACTATGTTTTCCCAGAATGTCAGACCCTAACCTTCCACTGATATAGCTCCAGCATTTCCTCTGGTTTTTCTGTGGTTTATCCAAACAACAAACTTTTCATAAACTTCTCAAGCTAGCAATTAAAGACAAAATTGAAATAAAATTAGATTAGAGAAACCCAGCTACTTTTTTCTTGGAAGTGGTGAGTTCAGTGTATATTGGAAAGTTAAAACTGGTAACACCATCGGCTACCAAGAACTGTGAGCGGAATCTAAAAGAAGTATAGTTTTTGTTTGAGCAATCAAGAATTCTCTTTTATTGAACCAAGGCAGCAGATAGAGAAGGAAACTCTCAGAGGGAGGAAAAAGAAAAAAGAAAAAAGGAAAAAAAAAAAGATCTTTCAACCCGAGGGATCTAGAGCTGCATTATTATTTCTCAATGAAGTGAGCATTAGTTTCTAAAGAAATACTTTATTCTTAAGTAAGAAAGTTGTCACTTGTGTTGTAGAAAATATATGAAGATGCGTGAACTGTATTTGAATGAGGAAATTTGAAATTCAGCTCAAATTCTGTTGTCTCTTTTATTTTAAAATTTGGTTACAATTAAGTATCAATTTGTCTTTTTCAGCATGTTTCACCTTTGGAATTATTTTATTTTCTTTATCTGTTGCAGAAGTCACTGAAGTCTCTAAGCTCTTTCTTGATATTTATTAGATAATAAATACACTTGCATAATCTGTTATATTTAAATAAGATTAGCAGAAAAGATGCATATCTTTCTTATGCTTTTTTGACACTAGAGTATATAGAGAACATATTTTAATGTTTCATTTCCCATTTGTCTTATCAAACTTGTTTTCTGTGACTAGAACTGGAAGTAAAAATCAAAGGATTTTAAGGGTCTTTGCCTCTAAAAAAATCACAGACAGACCCATAGCCTAAACAAACAGTTTTTAAACTGTCATACAGAGAAATGGCTGTCCCAGTTCTCCCACTGGAGCTCCCACTGCTGCTGTTCTGGGAGTCATCATGAAGAATCCTGAAGCTTTTGGAGTCAGGGCAGGCTAAATTAAGCTGCGGTAACGAACAACTGAAGATCTCAGTGGTTTACCACAACGAAGGATTGTTGTGTTTACACAGTCTGTTGCAGATATGAGTGACTTTCAAGGGTAATTGTTCTCCATGAGGAGATTTAGTGATCTGGGCTGCTTCGATCTTGTAGCTCTGTTATTTTTAATAAGGCTTCCTCCATGATCACTGCAGCAGGGAAAGAATCAGCTGCAGGGTCTCAGGTGAGCTGTCTTATGGTTAAGCCCAGCAGTGAATTTCACCTATGTCCTATTGGCCAGGACTAATCACGTAGCCCTGGCCAGTTGCAAGGGGCTGAGAAGTACAATCTTCCATGTGTCCAGAAAAGAACCAGATACTTGTAAGCACTTGTAATTTCTACCTCCTTGAGCAATGGTTACTGAACCATCTGAAATTATATGCAATAACTGCTCCTTTTTCTGAAGAGAGGAGAGAGATCTTAGCTTTCATCAGATTCATCACAGAGTTATCTGTCATTTAAAAATTCTAATAACCTTTTTTATTTTTTAACAGTATAGGTTCATATGGAAGAAAGGAAAGCTTTGAAATTCAGGAATAGCTTGCAGATGTTGAATTTAAGAGCAGATTCTTGGATTTTATAAGACCGATCCATGTATTGGCCTCACTGTCCAGAACTTATCTTAAGTTCTGGCCAAAGGTAATCTTCCAACATTTAAAAAACCCTAATTTCTCTGAATAGGTTAAAGCACTTTCAGACATAATATTGTGTGAATCAGTTCAATCATATTTCTTTCTGACAATATTCATAACTTTGAGGCTCTGAAGGAATGCGTGTTGTCATTAGGAAAGGAGTTAAGTTGGGAGGTATAGTGGATTGAATTATGTTCCCCAAAACTCACTGAAGCTTGAACTGTATACCCCAAGTTTTATGTATTAGAAACTTGGCTTCCACTGTGACTGTTAAGATGGTGGGAAATCCTATTATGGTAATTGAAAGGTGGGGCCTTGGAGAGGTGATTGGATTATAGGACAATGCCCTAATGAATGGATTAAACATGGTGGTCAGGGACGTGGTTCTGAGGGCTTTAAAAGAAGAAAGAGAAGAGTCTCTCTCTCTCTCTCTCTCTCTCTCTCTCTCTCACTCACTCACTCGCTCTCTGCTCTCTCTGCTTCCACCATCTTGCAATGTGAGATTCCTGGGTCACTGTTGCTACCAACAGATGGACTTTGGACTTCCCAGCTTCAGAAACTATAAGCAATAAATTATATTTTTCTTTATAAATCAGCCAGTTTCAGGCATACTGTTATAAACAACAGAAACAGACTAATACAGGAGGAGAGGCAAGTAAATTTATAATATAAGGCATTTTTAAAATTCGTAGAGAATATCAGATTTTGAGATACTGCCGAACCCTTAAAAAACATATTTAATAAAGTTCTACTGTAAAAAGTAGGTTATTCATGAAATAGTTCCACAGTTCAGGTTTTCCTTGAGCACTATTATGTGCCAGGCATTGTGTTAGCTGCTGGGGCTACAATAACTACAGTCTTCTGTGCTAGATAATGTATGTCAGCACTACTTGACATTTTATTACTGTGCTGTTAGTTGCAAGTAACAAAAAACCCCCCAGCTAACCGTGGCTTAAGAAATCGGGAAATGTGGGGGCTGGGGAGATGTTAATCAAAGGGGAGAAATTTCAATTAGACAAGAAAAATAAGTTCAAGAGATCTATTGTGCAACATGGTGACTGTAGTTAATAAAGACGTAATGTATTTTGAAAAACTGCTAAGAGTAGATTTAAAGTGTTCTTATCACAAAAAATAAGTGCATGAGGTAAGGCCTATGTTAATCAGCTCAACTGAGCCATTTCCCAATGTATAAATATTTCAAAACGTTATGTTGTACCTGATAAATATATACAATTTGTATTTGTCAATTTAAAAAAAATTTTTAAAAATAAATAGGGAATTAATCTCACATATAAAAAGTGGTGGTGGTAATTACAGGGTTGGTTAACTGAGCATCCAGGGAAATCATTACGCATCTAGATTCCTTCTCTGCTTTCTCATTGCCATCCCCAGCATTTTGGTAGCCTCGTTGCAAGTTGGCTACAGCAGCTCCAGAAATCACATATTCACACATCAATACTCAAAGTCAGGAAAAAGGGAGTCTCCTTACTTTGCTCTCCTTTTTAAGAAAGAAGGAGCCTTCCTAGGAATTCCTCAGAAGATTTTCTTCTCTTATAGCATTAACTAGAATTGTGTCATGCACCCTCCCTAAAACTGTCCCTTGGCAAATATCATGAGGTCACGGTGACTGGCTTGTATAATAAATATTCAATCACTGGGGATGGAGAAAGGCCTCGCCTCTCCCTAAGGACATGGCAGCCTGAGGAGTGAGAGTACATCAGACTCCGTTAGCACGTTGGGAGTCGTGCAATGGCCACTGGGGAGGCAGCTAACTGGGTCTTCCACATAGATAGACGCGTTATGTCATTGGACCGTCAAGGCAACCTTTTGAAGGAGGAACTGTCATCTTCCTCTTATATGAAGAAGATAAAGTTACCCAGGTCCATCACCTACAAAGTGGTGGAGCTGGAAGTCAGACAAAGAGGTGGCCTGACTTCAAAGCCCAAATTCTCACTGCACAACATCTGGACACTACGGTCAAAGAAGATCGCCCATCACTGAAATACACCTTTTCTGAATTCATGGCCTTATCTCTTTTGTGTTTTCCTTAATTCTGTACTTCACTTTGTCACTCCTAAAAGCCTTAAAGAATTATTATTGTAAAGTACATGGAACGTTGAAGTAATTTTGTTTGAGATTATGAAATGATTCCTCTCATAAACTTTTATCTTTTTTCTCCCTCCCACTCCCTGCCTCTATAGGTTGATATATTTGCAATATCAAGGCAAAAACAATGTCAAGGAGTTACTGATATGAGATTTACTGCAAATCATATTGGGGACAATGATGGTTTGAAAACTTATAATGATTATTCTGGCTTTCGATTTTCTTTAATTCAATTACAGTAAAATGAAATTTAAAAGCAGAAGAGTTTTCTCAGACTTAAGAATCATAGCTTCAAAGAACTAGAAAGGAATTCAGAGATCATACAGTCTAATCACCTTGCTTGCACCCCAATCAATTGGGGATGGAGAAAGGCCTCAACTCTGCCTAAGGACATGGCAACTTGTCTCATTTACAAGTGAGGAAACTTGTCCAATTCTGGGATTCCTAGTTTGTAAGGATGCTGGAAATAAAAAACTTAATATATCAAATAATTATCTATTTGATGTATCCTACAACACAGACACCACAGTCTCACAATAATCATACCAACATCAATACCAATAACATGACTACTGAAAACAGTTTAGTTTTTTGGGGGGAGGCATTTTTTAGGATGTAGCTAGTAGAGATTTACAGTCTAATTTTTTTTGTTTTAAAACCACTTGGAATTTTTCTTTTCTGTGTGACGATATCTCCAAATGGACACAAATTTAGCATCATTAGTTTGTTGGCTTTTTTCCCCAGATTTTTAGGAACTGCTTTTACTTTTTGAGAATTGACTTTTGTTAGGGCTCCTTGTAGAGGTTTATTCCAGATCTGGATTCAAAGATGTATACAATGAGCCTGAAACAATTTCTCATAGCAAATAGCAAGAAAGCCATCAAACCCCACAAAGCCTGCAGTAGAAGCCTACTCTGGGCAGGAGGCTGTAATGACATGGGACCAAAATATACCCGGGATAAAAATACATCACCTACCCAAAGCCAGATAAAGACCTTGCAATCTGAGAAAAAAACAAGATGGAATTTGAAACAAATCCCTCTTACAGGGATCCAACCTCTAGGCAATGAGAATATCGCTGCTAAGACAGGGGTTTGATGATGGGGTTGAGCAATGAAGAAATTCAGTCTGAATATTGAGCTTTGTATGGTGGTCCCCAAGCTGGAACCGTCTACCCTGTCAAACCTGAAAGTACCTCTACAGAACTAGATTTTCCCATTTAATTTACTTTTACTTCCACATTTGTTATAAACCCCACAATGCATTATAATTTTTGCATATTAAGCAGTCAATTATTTTTAAAAAGCAATTAAAAATATATTATATTTACTGATATATTTCTAATTTTTATGTTCTTCATTCCTTTGTGTAGATCCAGATTTCTCTTTGGATTCATTTTCCTTCGGCCTGAAGGATTTTCTTTAACATTTCTCATACTTGTGTGCTGGTGATGAATTCTCTCAGCTGTTGTATGCCTGAAAAAACTTTTATTTTGCCTATTTTTTTGAAAGATATTTTCACAGAATTCTAGGTTTGTCAGTTCTTTTTTTCTTTCAATACTTTAAATTTGTTGCTCCATTTTCCAGAAACTTCTGCTCTCATTTGTATTCCTTGTAGGTAATGGGTCCTTCCTCTCACACCTCACCCCCACCCTGGCTGCTTTAAAGTTGTTTCTCTTTAACTGGTTTCAAGTACTGTGATAAAGATGTGCTTTGGTTTAGTTTTCTTTATGTTGCATTCGCTTAGGGACCTCACCCCCACCCTGGCTGCTTTAAAGTTGTTTCTCTTTAACTGGTTTCAAGTACTGTGACAAAGATGTGCTTTGGTTTAGTTTTCTTTATGTTGCATTCGCTTAGGCTTTATTGAGAGCTTTCAAATCTGGGTTTATAGTTTTCATCAAATTCAGAAAAAAAATTGGCCACATAACTTTTTAAAATATTTTTCTCTGTGCCCTCTTATTTTTCTTATTTCTTTGGAACCTAACACAGACATTAGGTGTCTTGAAGTTGACCCACAGTTCTCTGACATGCTCTATTCATTTTTTTTCCAGTATTTTTTCTCTGATAGTTTCTATTGCTATGTCTTGGTGCTACACCAACCTTTTCCTTTGCATTGTCTAATCTGCTGCTAATCCCAGTTTATTTTTCATCTTGGGCATTTTATTTCTTACTTCTAGAAATTCACTTGGGTCTTTTTAAATGTTTTTTGTGACTCTATAAGTTTAATCTTTCTAAGAACTCCTTGAACATATGGACTATAGTTTTAATAGATGTTTTATGTCCTTATCTGCTACATCTATTGTTTGTGTCATTTCTAGGCCAGTTTTTATTTATTTATTTTTTTCCTCATTATGAATCATATCTTCCTGCTTCTTGGCATGTGTAGGTAATTTTGACTGGATGCCACAGGTTGAGAATTTACTTCGCTGGGTGCTAGATATTCTTTATTCCTATAAATAGTATTGAGTTCTGTTCTAGGATTCAGTTAAATTCCTTGAGAACAGTTTGATCACTTGATACTTGTTTTTAAGCTTTTAGTTAGGAGAGGTCAAAGCAGCCTTTCACCTACAGCTCATTTTTCCCCATTACTGAAGCGATGCCTCCTGATGCCCCATGTTTTATGAGATTTTCCTATCCTGGGTGGTGAAAATGCCACTATTCCCAGCTCTGTTTGAGCTTAAGTGATTGTTCGACCTGATCCTTTGGTGTGGTACTTTCCTGGTTTCTTCACATGCACACACCGATAGCACTCAGCTGAAGGTGCAGAACTCTGGAGCTCTCTCTGTGTAGCTCTTTTCTTCCCAGAACTCTGTGTTGTGAACTCTAGCCGCCGTGGCCTTCCTGAACTCCCACTTCAGTCTTCTCGGCTCAGAGCCTGCTGGGCTCAGCCTTGTCCCCTCTCCCTAGGCTACAGCCCGGGAACTTCCTCCAGGCAGTGCCCTGCGACGGTCATGCAGCTCAGCTCAGTTGTTTGCCCTTTCCTAGGGATCACTGTCCTGCGCTGCCTGTTGTCCAATTTCTACAAACAGTTGTCTTATATGTTTTGTCTGGTTTTTCAGTTGTTTAAAGAAGGAGGGTAAATCTTGCCCCCCGTCACTCCATCCAGAAGTACAGTCTCACTTGTTTCTTTTCACTGGGAGTAGCTTTATCCAGACTTTAATTTAAAATGTAATCTTTTCAATGTTAAACATGGCTTGTACTAACTATGAAGTCATATGTAAGAAAGTACAACACACTAATGAATCGTGGACTGGAATTCTAGAGAACGAAATTATAGATCCATTTTGCCTCTTAAATTGCTATTGCATGACTGTATTTTCCTGGGCGGGAGGGCATTTAAAAATAAAAAGTGTGGACCAAGTGATCTCTTCGGTACCATGCAATTCAATCATTTCATGATTGCATAAAATTCAAAAAAGCTCAAAAAGATTTTAAATTATTTTCAGCAGATAGAAAGAGGATGTAGGAGTGGCACCAGATCTAGGAGGGCAGAGACAGCAGCACACTAAAGTGAGTGAAGAAGGGATCAGGATGAGTAGAGGAGCAAGCATATTAAAGAACTGGGAGCCCCAGGAACAGCAGGAGAAAGGGCAGGGGTTCAGGAAATGCTGAGGGAAAGTAAGACACAGGGTTGAAAACAGGAGGATGAATTGAAAGTCTGCAGATGAAATAGTTCACTAGGTTTAGCAACCTTAACAGTGCAACCAGGGAAAAGTAAAATTGCACATGACATCATATAGCTAAAAACTCCTTTATTATAAATTCTAGCAGATGGGTCAAATACTTACACATAGGGCATTTATACAGTTGTTCAATATATAATAATAATGATAATTATAATAGATGATCATAATAAATTCCATTCAGTGGAAACTCACAGAAACCGATGTTGGGGACCAGGAGTGGACAACATGTAAAATGCTCGCAAAAATCTAGATTGTACTCTTAAGGACTACAAAATGCCATATTTATTTAGTAAGATGTTCTTATGGAGGAATTATGGTCAGTTCCAGAGGATTCTTATCAATGAATGGTCTGTTTTGAATCTCAGATTACAGGCAAAAGAGACTTGAAGTGAAATCTGCTGCTGCAAGTCTAATTAGTGCTCAAATATAGTATTAGAATCCAGATCACTGGGCTCTTGAGTAACAGCCTCTCCCAATGACACCCAGCTGCCAGGAGGATGAGCTTTGATTCAGTCACATTTTTCACCAGAATCTTCTTTTTATGTGTCATGTTTTTGAACACATTATTAAGAGACTGAGATTTGTTCTGTGATAACAGGATGGTATGAAATGTACTTGCTGACTTCTTGACTAATTCCATAACTTTCTCCTTATTATTAGGGTTATTTAACGAACAGAAGTAGCTGGTCCCAGAAGAACATAAGAGCCCATTTGTGAATGTGGCTTTTTCACATTCTTCAAAAGGGTTGAGACCATGAATGAAAAATACCAGCAAGAAACAGGGTAGGAAAACATGGCTCAACTTTAAACACAGGGCCCAACATAAGCCAACATAAACTGTGAGACAAAGTCATGATTTTGATTTTCCTTAAGAATGATAAATGATTCATAAAAGTTGAGTGATATCTTTGCCACTCAAGGAAATCTTTACGTGCCAGTTCTTAGAAAGCGGTGTTTTAAGGTACAGACGAGCCAGAATTCTCACTTATTTCTATATTCAGGATTTGCATCCTATTTCCCTGATATAATTTACATTTGGCTACAATAAGAAAGTTCATTAAAACTATGTTACTGATATAATTATTATCAATTAAGTGGTTAACAATGTTAGCATTTAAATGGCTATAATGACATTTCTAGGTTAACACTGCTATTAAGTTGAGTAAGAAAAGCTTTTGCTTCTGTGTTGCTGTCCTACGTCTGAGTCTGTGATCTTCATATGGCAAGATAAATTAACCTTTCCTTCAAAAAAATAAATTTCTCCGTGACTGTAGAGATAGTAGTTTCAGTGAGGAAAGTAAACAATATTCTGAAGAAATCAGCAGAATTTCATAGGCCCTTAAGCCTTCCAGAGCCAACCAATTTTGGTTGCTTCAGGCTTGAATAATTTTATTCTAAATTCCTAAATTTGAGAGGAGAATCTATTCTTATTTTAATATTGCAAAGGGAAGGAGGAATATGAAATCATTCCAACCATATCTAAGAGTATTAGAATAGTATGAAGGTGCCTATATTTGCTGTGTTCCCTCTGAAAGGTACAAAGATGAGAGAGGATTGCTGGTGAGTCACTGTTCTATTTCATCTAGAGACCTGAGCGCTCTCACTCCTTTATTCCCTTAGGGGGTCATGTTCCTCTGCTTAAAAGAATATTGCCTGCTCTCTGAGCTAATGATTTGTTTGGAGGATGGAAGTCTCAGAGGTGAAGATAACTGCACAGCCTTTATAATGTATCTTTCAGATCTTTGATCTGCTTTTTTCTGAATACATGGGACCCCTCAATAGCAAGATTAAAGATGCCTTTTCATAGAAGAAAGGCAAACGTTGAAAACTTAAAAGCTGCTCAGGTTTCCAAATAATATTTTTGTATTTCCTCATTTTGTCAACATATGTTTGGTGAGTGTCGTCCTTCATTCATGTGATAATTGGATGGTAATCGAAATGCACTGTCGGATCATATGTTTTCTAAGGAGATGGGAGAAACTGTGAATGTTGTTTTAAAAAAGGGGTTAGTGAAAACTAGTTTATGATTAGGGCATACATACTTATTTTGAATTCTATTTATTAAGCAAATATTTACTTGGTACCTAGTAGATGTCAAACATTGTGTCTTCTTTTGTAGGGAATACCAAGAGTCAGGACCTGTTTTCAAGAGACTCATACTTTTAATTGGGCAGTTAAGGCAATGACAAAAATGGCCATGGTAGGACACAGAAGATGACCAATGAAAAATGCCTGGAGAGAAATGAATGCCATTCAATGTATGAACAGAGAGAAGAGGCCACGTTCAAGTGTGAGGAGATCAGGGAAGGTTCAGCATTTGAGAAGGACCTTGCAAGATGTGTGAGATTTCCCTGGATGGGTCTGGAGCTGGAACTAAGGCAATAATAAGGTGTAGCCACGTTCAAGTGTGAGGAGATCAGGGAAGGTTCAGCATTTGAGAAGGACCTTGCAAGATGGGTGAGATTTCCCTGGATGGGTCTGGAGCTGGAACTAAGGCAATAATAAGGTGTGTTGTGTGTGTGGGTATGGGGCAGCTGGGAGAGAGAGGGCTAAAAAAGGTCGAGAAGCTTGTATTTAACTAGTAGGCACTGGGGAACCAATGAAGGTTTGTAGGCAGGGCAGAGACAGAATAAGAGCTGTGGTTTAAGAAATATTTTTTGAAGCATCTCAAAGCAGATTTTAGTGTAATCTGAACTAAAAACAC
>NW_007730215.1:173239-174459 GCF_000696425.1 Galeopterus variegatus
TTAAGAAATATTTTTTGAAGCATCTCAAAGCAGATTTTAGTGTAATCTGAACTAAAAACACATCTATGTCAACAAGCAAGTATGTTTGATAATCTTCTACAGGTTTTATTTCCAAATAGAATGACTACCTCTAAAAATGTTAAACATGCCAATAGTATGAGAATTAACCTCTCATTTATATTTGAATCTGAAATGTTATTATTTTTCACTTTTACAATGACATAGCTCATCCATGCATAGATTTCTAATCTGGGTGAAATGAATTAGTAAGTGGATATATTTTTATAGCATTCTGAGGAATTCAATCTGCCCCCCTCCACAATAGCTGAGTTTTTGATGTCTGAAAAATATTTTGAAATGCAATATATATATATTTTTGTTTGTTTTGCTCCTAAGTTGTTTGGAACAAAACATGACCTTACAAAAAACAGGAAGATAAAATGTGAAAATATAGAATAATAAATAGCTTTTTAGAATAAAGGAAAGCAAAAGGTATTTTTATAAAGCCCAAAACAGGACTGCAACAAATACGAATCTGATCAGAAAATAGTTTTTTCAGAAGCATTTCTTTTTATTTTAAAAATTATTTATTTTTTAATTTTTTTGGTGGCTGGCTGGTACGGGGATTTGAACCCTTGACCTTGTGTTACAACACCATGCTCTAACGAACTGAGATAACTGGCCAGCCCTGGATATATTTTTTTTTTTTCATAATTATCATTGTGACAGAGTTTATTCAAGTTAAATCTGAAAGTGTGAGAAGCTCAACTTATCCTCTGTGAAAACCTTTATCAGAACAAGTAATCTAATATGGATCATATTTTCACTGCTTTTTTTCCCCCTGCCATTCTGGGCAGAACACGCAAGAGCCAAAAAAATAGATAAATCAAAACTACAGAACAAACTCCCAAATATTTGATAACAAGACAGCATCCTGAAGTAAGCAAAATATTATCTAAAAATGGTTAGTTAATAAGTGACTATAAATAATTTTGGGGCACTTGAGCACACTGAAATTCAGCAAGCTGTCTGTGTTTGAAGACTTTATCTCAGGCTAGCTGTTTAGCTCAGTTGGTTATAGGGTCACCTTGTAACACCAAGGTCAAGGGTTCAGATCCCCATACTGGCCAGCCACCCAAATAATAATAATAATAATAATAAAATAAAAAAGTGATGACTTCATTTCATTTCCTTTTACTGTGCATATATTTGGAGTGAGA
>NW_007730215.1:174637-176587 GCF_000696425.1 Galeopterus variegatus
AAAATAAAAAAGTGATGACTTCATTTCATTTCCTTTTACTGTGCATATATTTGGAGTGAGACCTTTCCTTATTTTATAACTAGAAGACAGAGAGTGGTAAGTGGTATTCTACAGACCTAAAAGAGTCAATAAAATCCCCTTGTGCCAAATTTACTATTATTTACTATTTATTCGATGGAGGAAATAAATACCAAACAGATTGTTGTTTCATCTAAATGACCAAAGGGGTGTGTGGGGGTGGGGGAAGTTCAAATCAAATAGATGTTTCTTCAAATTACAAAATTTTGCCTCATGATTCAATTTGAGTTATCCCAAAATATTTAAATTATTTTACTTTAAAAAGTTTGATTTGCAAACAAATAATTATGGAACTCAAAGGTCTGTCATAGGCAGTACTGATTTTTGTTTGTTTTTGTTTTTAAAATCGTCTACTCTAAAGTTCTTTACTGGGGACTGGAGCCTAGCCAAGTCGATACATTAAAATGACCCTTAAATCCCTTCTAGTTGTTTGTTTTTAATGGACTATTTAGACTCCAATTCTTCACAAGAAAAAGTATGTAGAAAAAAGTAGAATTAAGAGAAACTACTATGAAATACTTTAAAAATTAATCTTCAAACTCAAATNAAAAGTAGAATTAAGAGAAACTACTATGAAATACTTTAAAAATTAATCTTCAAACTCAAATTGATCAAAAAGAATAAGAAAATTAACTACCATCCCCCAAATAAGTGCATAATACAAATTAGCATCTATCAACACTTGCTCTTGCAGTAAGGTACAACACTGAGCATTTTAAGAAAGCATAAGCTTATTTCATATTCCTTACAACTGATCAGTACATATTGTTGACAATTTAAGATAACTGGAAAAAAAAAAAAACAGCATGAGAATGGCGATCTGTCAAGTAGAACAAATCATTACCACTCTTTCATGCTTCTCTTAGACATCAAATGTATAACATAGCATGAAAGTATATCCAACCTTCCTGTAGTAATAAATCAATAAAATTAAAATTACCGATTAAATTAAAATCACCAACAGCTGAACAAACCTTTCTAATGTAAATGACCTAATCATTAAGAATAATACAAAAACTAAAATGTTTTGAAAAACCAATGCCTTACCAATAGTCAGATAAGGACCAATGTTACTCCTATTCTCCTTCCATGACAGCAGGCTCTGGAGGCTGGTGAGATTTGCAGATTCTATACAGTTGTTCACCATCAGCATCATGTCATGAGCTTTTGCTATTCCATAATGAACTTTTGTTTCATCCATCAGAGGCATGTTCATTAGCTCCACTGTTGCATCAAAAGCTTCTTGAAAGTATTCAGAAGCTTTGCTGTAGTCTCCCTAAAAAGGTAAGAGAAATCATTTTTTCTTCTTAATTTTTATGTCACCATTTCCCATATTTGCCCACACTACCTTAGCATGCCAGGCTGATCTTTCAAGAGTTACAGCAGTTCATCTTCGAGAAGAAAAGAATTTCAAGCAGGATCACTATCTATTAGGACAAGGTTCTAAGTTGTGATTTCTCACCATTCAATATCTTGAAATTTGTTTAGTAAGGAAGCTGTATCTATTAGATTGAAATGTATGAAACTCAAACTAGTTAATAAAAAGTGGTCAAATACTGGTGGTTTTGTATGGTTCAGCCTAATGCATGGTCTCAAAAAGAAGTTTGGGGAAGGGGGCCGGCCCGGTGGCGCACTGCTACAGTGTGCCACTTGGGAGTGTGGCGGCACTCCCGCTGAGGGTTCGGATCCCACATACAGACTGGCCGCTCANATTCTTCTCAGATGCAAGCATTTTTATACATACCATTCTAGAATGAGATTTCACCAATGTGCATTGTATTTCCAGATTTTTAATTTTTTTTTTTTGTCTTTTTTCCATGTCTGGCAACGGATCGCAATCCTCAGTGTTGCCCCCGTACCGGACCGGGGACC
>NW_007730215.1:177587-184657 GCF_000696425.1 Galeopterus variegatus
GACACTGAGGGTTGCGATCCGTTTCCGGTCACGAAAAAAGACAAAAAGGGGAAAAAAAAAAAAAGAAGTTTGGGGAAGAATCAAACAATTCACATTGATTTGAATAGCATTTTATTACTTGTAGCATTGGATTTACCTAATTAAATATTTTTTAGCTATCTTGTTTTTAGTCACAGCAACAGGTGATTTTCAGCCAACCTATTTAATCAATGGCCAGTGAAAATAAATGTATCTGTCCTTTGATTCAGTTATTGCTTTCGTTTTCCCATGTACACATGCCCTTCTTGACTGAGGATATCGAGGTATCCAAGTTCTCTAAGAAAAAAATATGATCTTGATAGCACTAGTACAAATCAAATGATTGTTTAGATATCTATCTCTTTCTTAAGTCCTCTGCAACATTTCAAGTTGCAAAAATTCAAGTTGATTTTTTGTCATCTTCGCCTCTGCTAAACTCTATTGTCCAAAAATAAATAGTGTCTACCTAGTTCTTATGAAGCATCAGGGCCAGTGCTAAATACTTCATGTATATTATGTCATTCACCTTCACAAGTCACCCTTTGAGGAAAGTATTATTCTTATTTTACAGATAATGAAATTGAGACTCAGAGAAGAGACTATCTTCTACCATCCCCAAATCTGCTAAAAATCCTTATTAAAAACTCTTCTTCATAGGAGGATATTATTTCTAGGGTTGAGCTATATTTGTAGGTTCTAGGAACAAAATTTCTTTTCTTCACTGACTTTGGGCTCCATCATCCCCTCCCCTCCGCTCACCCTCCCCACCCCCGATACACACAAATAAAAACATGCATGTGCGTGCTTTTGAAAAGAAGCCCTTACAAGAGAGAATGTTGTACTATGAGTTTTCAAGTCATTGTCTCACAACATTTTCTGAAGGAAATGGACACAAAACCACCATATAAATAGCTTTATACCACACATAAGTACAAGTACAATGCATCTTCAATTCCACAATCCACTGCGTAATCATGAAGCTCAGAGAATAGTCAAACTGATGGAAGAAAGAAGTTGCTAGCAAGGTAAGGACGGGGAGAAAGAGGACTTATGTGACAGTTATGTTACTTACACACATAGCACCTATAATATTGTATGTTATATGCCCACAAGGACAGTTTAGGTGAACTGCTTATTCAAACGATTCATTCTACCTAAATTTGTTAATTTAAACAGAGTCCCTCTATATTATGTCAATAATAATTTTTGTTTGTTGAGGTGAACAATTCTTTCTCTTATTTCAAAGTATAAAACGTAGAATTTATATGAGAAAATTATTACATAATTAGGAAAAAATAAAACTGTATCAAAGATATTTGTATACCAAGTAAGTAAACTATGATTGAGAAACAATACTGATACTGAAGACAATAGAAATAAAACTGGTTAAAATAATAGATGGTCTTGGTAGATACCAAAGACAAGATAAAATACATAAGAATATATATTAAAGCCAAATATTACCATTTTTGTTTAGGAACAGAGAAGAAAAAATATCTAATTTTCATTCTGGTTAAACTTCTGAGATTTAGACTACTTATTGTTTTAGGTGAGAGTCTTAATTAGGAAAATTAGGGACCATAGATAAATTGAATTCCCAGAATTATTTTTGCATATTACTATTTTAAAACTGACTCATTCATTCATCCATCCATTCATTAGGCAACCACTATGTGCCAGGCCCCATGCCAGGCACTGGGGATCAGCAGTGAATGGTGTTTACAGTCAAGCTGATGAGCTTGCTATTAGTAGAAGTAGTGATATGCCTAAAACTTTGCTTAGATCTTATTTAACAAGTGCTTTTTTCCCCTCTAAGATAAGAGCATTATAATCAGGTAATTATTTTTCCTTCAGATTTTACTTAATGTTCTATCTTTAAACACATACACACATCTTAGACATATGCACACAACTGCCATAAACTGGTTTCAACCTACATTTCTCTAGTTGAAAACACTACTAAGAAAATACGAGATTAATTCTTCTCAGATGCAAGCATTTTTATACATACCATTCTAGAATGAGATTTCACCAATGTGCATTGTATTTCCAGATTTTTAATTTTTTTTTTTTGTCTTTTTTCCATGTCTGGCAACGGATCGCAATCCTCAGTGTTGCCCCCGTACCGGACCGGGGACCGGCAACGGGATTGCAACCCTCGGTGTTGCTCCCGCACCTCGCTCAGCCAGTGAGCAGGAACCGGTCTGTATGTGGGATCTGAACCCTCGGGCGGGAGCGCCGCCGCGCTTCCCAAGCGGCGCACTATCCAGTGCACCACCGGGCCGGCCCCAGATTTTTAATTCTAAAAGAGTTTAATATCAAAATTCAATCTGTTTTCCAAAGGTTCTTTACAAATTTCCACAGTTAATTTCTGCTATTAGACAATCCCTATTCTTTTATAAAATTCAGAAGATTCCAGTAATTAGTCATGGCAGTCTTTAATTTGAGTTTGAGAATATGCAGTAAATTTATGCACTTCATAAATGCATCCTATGGGAAAAGGACAAATTCATTTAATGTTATAAATATCCCTGATAAGCATTTAGTGGACAATTCTGGGACAGGATCTCGATGACATCATAGACCTTCAAACAAAACTCAAATTATTACGTTATAACACAGAATTTTTATGCATTATTCTGATTCTTACCAGATTATTCTTAGTGTCTAAAATGTCACTCTATCCAATGAACAAGCTCAAAATAAATGGACATTTTCTCAGTACTAAGGATAAACCATTTCCTCCCCATTTTTTCTACTATTTTCATGTTGGAACAACAATTGTTTAAACTATGATTATTCTCTGACCTTATTAAAGAGTGAGAAATTCCATAGTCTATTTCCCCTAAAACATTCTAATTTGACCACTTTACATTAATTATATTTTTTTTGATTAACAGTCCATCAAAAGATCACATCTGGAGGGTGGAAGAAGTGGCCCATCTTCCGTTATTATATAGTAAAAGGTAAACCTGGATAAAGAATATTTTTAAGATGTACTGAATTTAATTATAACAACACTAGAATAATTATAGAAAATGGCAATTCCAAAATTTTTCCAAATACAATTTTGTATTATAAATTTGGCCTTATGGTAATATTATATCTTGGAAATTCATGTTAAGAATACAGGTATAATACATAGTATGAGTAACATGAAGCCAGTCTGTAGAGGACCTAACAGGTAGATTGAAGAACAGCAGCAACATAAAATTTGCATTAAAGATTCAGGACAACTTTTCGACATGCTAAAATGTTGTACAAAATGAAATAGAAGTTTGGAATTTCAAAAGGGAGAGAACACACTTTCAAATGGCTTGAAATTGGTTACAAATGCATTGATTGGTTTGATGAACTGACATATTTCTGCTCACCAACTCTGTGTGGGTTCTCTTCTATGCACAGAATAAAATAATAAGGCAGATATGGCTCCTGCTCTCATTAAGCTTACATTGAAGCCAAATTAAACAATAATAATAACAGGAAAATACCATAAACCTGAAAACTATGAGAAAAACAGGAAAACATACTGTCAAGAATATTTAGGTATAAAAATATTACACTTCAGAGAAGTTTATTGTCTTATTTTCCTTATACTTTCTGTAATTAGGAAAATATAGACTGATAGTGGATGTTCATGTTATACTAATGGGCTAAATTTGGGGTGTTGTTCGGTGGTGGGGTAAAATAACCTGTGCTTTTTACACTTGTTTTGAAAAACAATCCTTTTAAAAAGTGAGACTACACCTTTTTATAAGGAATGTCCATTCTGCTACTATAGGATAAGCTCCCCCAGGAGGCTGTAACCTCGTAAGGGTGTGAGCCTTACCTTTTTTCACCACTGTATCCTGAAGAGCAAACAAAATCAAATGCAAAATCAAGACAGAGGAGTCATCGAGGCAAAGGGCAGCAGCAGCACAGACATGGGTGGGGGCAGGCGGCAGCAGAAGCCCACCGCAGGGAAGGAAGTTTGAGAGCATCTGGGCAACAGACGGGTCGGGGCACGAAGAGAGACAGGAAACCAAGCGAGGGAGACGCGGGGGGGAGGTAGAGGATGGTGGCCCGAGGGTGAGACAGCAAGGGTGAGAGGCCACAAAGGAGCAGGCAGGAGAGCAGGGAGCAAGGTGGGCATGGGGGGCAGGGACGAGTCTAGAGAAAAGGGGGCTTTAAGATTTGAAGTCACAGGAGAGAGGGGAGGTAAATGATCCAGGGAGAACAAGAGAGGCGTGTAAGAGACAAGAAACGAGATACCTTGTTTGAAAGAACTTTTCCCCTAGCAGAAACTAAAGAAATATTAGTTTTGTTCATTGAAATTAATTTCAAACTCTATTTCCTTAAAGAAAGCCTAAGTCATTCCAAAATAAAGTCAATTTTATGGCAAATAATAGGATACTTTAGTGGTTAAAAGTATGCGTTTGAATACCACCACCACCTAGAATCTTGTTGACCTGGGGTAAGTGAAACTCTCTGAAGAACTGGAGAAGGGGAATTGTTTGATGCCACTCAGGGTGTAGAGAATAATCACAGCTAACGCCTATGTAGACGGCACTGACTTCTCTTGCTATGCAGCACTGTTCTGAGTGCTTTACATAGATTAATGCAATACTCACAACAACCTTATGAGGTCACAGATCCTGTAAGTGAAAGAGCTGGGCTTTTAACCCAAGCAGTCTGGTTTCAGAGTTAGTGCTTTTAATCACTACATACAGGGCCTCCCAAAGAGATTAAGATAAAGTGTATAAATACAGTTTGAGCACATAATTATCCTCAAAAGAATGATGTATCTTATTCATGATCAAAATAGCAAATATAACTAGAGAAACAAGCCTCTTTCATACCGTTTCTAAAGGAAAATCTGGGTAGTAAAAGATAAAATCAGGAGAAAATAAGTCAGAAATCCATGATGACCAGTACATTTTACTAATAATGACTTCTTGGATGAGACAATTTTATTTTAAACTTTTTTCTCTTCTTTCCGTCCTCTTTCACATAACTAATCTGTTGCTAAAATTCCATTCTAAATTTTCTACATAATTAGTCTTCGAGATTGTCCTGTCTTCTCCTGAGGGAGCTAGTGCGAGTCTTCACAGCTGGATTAATAAAACAAGAATTTGCAGTGAGAGAGATGAATGCCAGTGTAAGCAGATAGCCGGCTGTTATAGCAAAGTTCTTTTGAATTTAAATATTTTAATTGCTCCTTAAATCCAACATCACTTAGAATCCTCATTGGCTGTGAATATATGACTCAGGGTTAGCAGCTTCTGGAGACTGTGCCCCAGATGGCACTAAGGTACTAGAAGGAAGGAAGAGGCATTTCTTTTCCCAGCAGGGTTAGCAGCTTCTGGAGACTGTGCCCCAGATGGCACTAAGGTACTAGAAGGAAGGAAGAAAGAGGCATTTCTTTTCCCAGTCCTTGTCTTGTGCATTAATTACGTCCTGCAGTCCCCAGGCCATTCTGCAGAACATACTGTGGGAAGGTAAGGATCACACAAGAATAGACTTTTAAAACTCTGCAAATTTCTTTCTAAACAAGAAACATATATACTCACTTTTTTATTGTATATGTCCCCAAGCATTGTACTTGATCTCACAATATCTAGGCTTTGAAAATTGTCTTTTGTAATGCTCACAACTTTTTTCAAGTATGTAATTGCTTCTGTCATCTCTCCTTGGCTGGAATAAATAAAATAGAAAGCCACTTGAGTATCATCTCACTTAATGTCACAGTGAAGAGAAGGTATTTTGTGTCCTTGCTGTAGAAAATGCGAGATGGTTATTGGGATAATGAGATTTGAAGGGTAAATACCAAATTAATAAACATATGGCTTATCTTTGTTGGAGTATACAGTGAGTTAGAACCTAAACTTTTAAACCCTGATGCATTGCTGATGGAAATGTAAAATGATACAAATGCTTTGGAAAACAATTTGGCAGTTCCTCAAAAACTTTAACACATAGTTACCATATGACCCAGAAATTTCACTTCAAAATATATACCCAAGAGAAATGAAAACATATGTCCACAAAAAAAAAAACAAAAACTTGTACACGAATGCTCATAGCAACATTATTCATAATAGCCAAGGAATGGAAACAAGCCAACTGTCTATCAATGGATGAACAGGTGAGCGAAATGTGGCATATCCATTCAACAGGATGCTATTCAGCCATAAAAAGGGATGAAGCAGTGATACATGTTACAACATGGATGAAACTTAAAAACACACCAAGTGAAAGAAGCCAGACACCAAAGATCACATATTGTATGATCTCATTTACATGATGTGTCCACAATAGGCAAATCCATGGAGACAGAAGGTAGGTTATTGGTTGCTAGAGGGTGAGGAGTGGGGGGATTGAAGAGCGACTGGTAATCGGTACAGGGTTTCTTTTTAGGGTGATGAGAATATCCTGCAATTAATGGTGATAGTTGCACAACTCTGTGAATACCTGTATGCTAAAAACCACTGAATTGCACATGATAAAAGACTGAATTGCATGGACTATGAATTGTGTCTCGATAAAATAAAGTTGATATTTTTTTTCAAAACTTTAAAAAGTTTATAAAATGTGGATGCTACTTTATTCCTGCAAGTTTCCCTCAGCAGTGAAATCTCGGGTGTCGCTAAAGTCACATACACAAGTGTTATATATTCTGGCAAGATTCTCAGAAAGACATAATTTCTAGCACAGTTCTTGGCATATACTAGGCATTTATATATTTTTGAATGAAGGAATGGTTGAAAATTTGAGATGGTAAACACTGATGCAGTCCACACAGAAATTAAGTGCCCAGGTAAATTGTGAGAACCTCAGTCATATGGCTGTTTGGAGTTCATGACTAAACTGACTCTCCTGTCTCCTGGATATTTCAGTAACATCAAGAAACTTTGAGAACCTAGCAAGTGCCCTAAAATATACTAGCTGCTTGGGAATATGGCTCCTGCCCTTGAAGTGTTTCACTGTCAATTTGGAGAGAGAAATGCATCAATTCACACATGGGATTAGCTGTGATAGGTACTGTGAATTGCATATTGTGCTTTGAAACCTGG
>NW_007730215.1:185326-186550 GCF_000696425.1 Galeopterus variegatus
CTCAGAAAGACATAATTTCTAGCACAGTTCTTGGCATATACTAGGCATTTATATATTTTTGAATGAAGGAATGGTTGAAAATTTGAGATGGTAAACACTGATGCAGTCCACACAGAAATTAAGTGCCCAGGTAAATTGTGAGAACCTCAGTCATATGGCTGTTTGGAGTTCATGACTAAACTGACTCTCCTGTCTCCTGGATATTTCAGTAACATCAAGAAACTTTGAGAACCTAGCAAGTGCCCTAAAATATACTAGCTGCTTGGGAATATGGCTCCTGCCCTTGAAGTGTTTCACTGTCAATTTGGAGAGAGAAATGCATCAATTCACACATGGGATTAGCTGTGATAGGTACTGTGAATTGCATATTGTGCTTTGAAACCTGGAACATTCATTTGACTATCTTGATAAGAACAAGTCTTGTGTTTGTGGGGTAATTCTGGTCTTAAAAGGCAGCCAAAGGGAATTTCAAGCCAAATCTAGTGAGTGAAATGGTGATCTCAAACATTTACATAAATTTGGAAATTTTCAATATGTACTGTGGGAGACATCTTTGAATTTCGAACTGTATAAAGTGCTCAGTGTGATTACAGACGCACAGGCCACGGGCTCTGCTTGCTACATGTTTCTTCCTCCTCCACCCTCACCCAGGTCTTCAACACACAGGTTGGGAGTCGCTACTGTTAACCATTCCCTCTTTCTCCAAATGCTTTCCTCTCGCCAGCATCTAGCACTCAGCCAATCTCTATTCTCTCGCTTCTCCTGTGTCTCTCATCTTTTTCCTGGACCTCTCACTGACATTGAGATCTCTGCTGGCTCTTTCCAGAGTTCTGTCCAGGGCCTTCCTCTCCCCTCCATTAAATGCTTCCTATGGGCAGTTTCATATACTACTAAGGTATGATCTAACTCCTATAGGCACATGTCTGGCAAATCTAGCTCTTCTGCCCTGATTCCCCCATCTGTACTTCAGATCCACTTATCCATTTGCCCAGACATACTTAGCATGCAAAAGAAAGACAGTTCCTTCCAAATGGCTATCTTCCAAGATGTCATCTGATGAAGAAGCTGATGGCATTTTTAGAATGCCTCTTTAAAGAACTACTTCATAGTGTGATGTTATAAATCATTCATTAAGTAATTTAATGAATTTTGTCCAAAAAAGGGGATTACGCATACAGATTTTTTACTGTGTTTTCTAAATGCGACTCTATATTCTTTTTTTTT
>NW_007730215.1:187092-187988 GCF_000696425.1 Galeopterus variegatus
TCTGTATGTGGGATCCGAACCCTCGGGCGGGAGCGCCACCGTGCTTCCTAAGCGGCGCACTTATCCAGTGCGCCACCGGGCCGGCCCGCGACTCTATATTCTTTTGGCTGTTTCCAAAGACCAAACTCATCTGTCAAACAGTGATGTCCTGCTAATGGGGCTATTCAGAAGAATATACCACAAGCTAAGAAAGCATTTTGAAAGGAGTTTATTTTAAACAGCTCATGGCAGGATTAGGGGTAACAACATGTATAACCTCCAAAGACTTGGATGACAGCATTCATTTTCATAGATAAACGGTGGTATGTTTGTAAAAATAAGTTAGATTACTTTAAAGTCACAGTGTGTTGTGGATATTGGAAGGATCTAGGCTTGAATCCCAGCTCACCTTCTCAGATGAATAACTTTGATTATATTAAAGTTACACGACTGAAGGAAACTTTACTGTCCTTATTTTTTAAATGACTGGAAATTTCTGTGAGATGAGAAACTGTGTAAATGTATAGCCTGGCATATAGTATTGGCAGTTAGTATTATAATTATCTCTCAATGAAATGAACAGCTATCACATGCATAGTGCTCTATTTGATATTGTCCTCCATAATTCTAGAAGAAAATTCAATTTTGCTAAGCATTACATTTTGAAAGCCTTTCATCATGCAGTGAATTAAATACTATAATTTGAATATATGCTCTGCAAAACTGACAGCCACATAAAGTCCTGGTGTCTATTTTCTAGGGGGCAGATCAATGAACTAACATTTTTTTGTTTACTTTAGTAGCAGGTACAATCAAATACTTTCCTTTTTCCTTTCTTACTGGTAAAAGAATGCTGTACATATCAGAAATAGAATGGAATTTCACATTCCTGAAGTTGTGAATACTGCATTTTATGA
>NW_007730215.1:188342-190459 GCF_000696425.1 Galeopterus variegatus
ATGAACTAACATTTTTTTGTTTACTTTAGTAGCAGGTACAATCAAATACTTTCCTTTTTCCTTTCTTACTGGTAAAAGAATGCTGTACATATCAGAAATAGAATGGAATTTCACATTCCTGAAGTTGTGAATACTGCATTTTATGATTCTGTCCTAACATTTTTATACCAAAATTGTAACTAATCTTCCACAGTTAGGCATATGTCAATTCTTCAGAAACATTATGAATTGGTTGAGGAATTTTTCAAATGCAGGTATACAGTAAAATATAAAGAGACATCTAAATATTTTAATTTAAATATCTGTTTTGTGGAACAGCTAAAAGGTATTGACAGAGCTCAAGAGTATAAAATATTAATAAGTAAAATATACTATTTAGAATTTTGAGCAGACTTGTAGATTTCTAAGGCTGAAAATGTTTTATCAAATTGATGTTAAATTTCCAAGCTCTTTCCTGTACTATAATTTGAGAAAAAATTAATAATAAAAGAAAAGAAGTGTAGTCTTCTTTGCATACCACTTTAAAACCTTAGGGAAAATTATTTTTATTATTATTTAGCTAAAATGGACTCACTGAAGTTTATTTATGTTCATGTTCCTAAAAGCTGATAAGTTTTTGAAGAAAGTACATTTTGGATTAGGTTTGGCCTGCTGAGGATTGTTAAAACATACACAAACAAAAAATATCAAGCACAGTGAACAAGAAATACAAAATAGTATAAATAACACTATTGCTGGGTGATTTGAGCTGTTTTTTTTCCCCAAAGGAACAACAGATCTCCAAAGCATTGAAGATTATCTGCAACTTGCTCTAATACTGCTAGAGAAAAAGTCTTTCTGTTATAAATTATGTGCTTCACTAAATGAATGTACAGTTCTATAGCCAGCAAAGTTGTTAATAGAGCATCTGATATATAAACATTCTATGTTAAAGGGGTCCCAAAGTTAAAAGTTAGCAATAGATTTAGAAGCCAGTTTTTCTTTGGAAGAGGAAAAAAATCAAATATTTTCTTACGGAAAGGCTACAGATTATTTGTATAAGTTAAAGGACAAGGTTGAAATGTTAGACAAATATTAATTCCAGTTTTCTATATGCAGTGCACAGGTGCAACTTGAACAGCATATTATATGGTATAATCATTAAATTCATTCAACCAGACCTTAGAGAGTTAAAAACATATATTCTGAGGACCAGGACTCCTCGGTCCAAAGGATGTAAATGAAACAGTGCAGAATATTTGTGTATCAAGGTGATTCCAGTTTCCAACTGGGAAAACAGGACTGTTAACACCCACGTCCCCTGACAACTGTCCAATTATGTATATCACACTTGGCCTACTGTTTGCAGTAGAAGTAATCAATAAAGGATGTGGTTGAGTGAACATAGATTTTGGTTGAACCAATGCATGAAAACTTAATCATTTACTCAGGGAGAAGAAATCAAATAGAGCAGAGATGAAACAGCCACTAAGGGGTTTGTTGATTGTGCCACCAAGTTTGTGGGCCACAGATGAAAGTAATAAGGCAAATGGGATCAGTGACAGGAGAAAATGTAAAAAGCTATTCTTAATTTCATGAATTAATAGAAATGTTTTGATGTATTTTTTGGTCATTTTTAGGAAATTTCGCATCAAAGCTTGGATGTTCCATTTTAAAGAATGTATGAAAATTACTAGGGCATGTCATTTCTCTCAAGCAAGAAGAAATTAATTTTCAGCTATAACAGAAAGGTAATTTTCACTCTTGAAACTTTGTACAGATTGATTTAAAGATCTCCACTGTGGCAAGTTTCCTAAGAAATAATTTAACCAGAGTTTGCAAAAAAATTTACTATTGGTATGGAATAAACCCAGGGATGGGTTAGTTGTGACCAAGGAATCCTGAACACATATTTGTGATTTTTTTTCCCCCAGATTCTTTTAAATAGTCATCCTGATTATTATGTTGGAGGGTTGTGGCATTTCAGTAAATGAGTCACTTCAGTAAATGAGACCAAAAAATACCATGAAGAAAATTGAGGATTTTCCCCTTTGTATTTACTCAAACTGTCTATATAATAATAATATTTACCTGGTAATTTCTTAACTCACTTCTTCTTTGTCTTATGGACCATAATT
>NW_007730215.1:191350-193799 GCF_000696425.1 Galeopterus variegatus
ATAATAATATTTACCTGGTAATTTCTTAACTCACTTCTTCTTTGTCTTATGGACCATAATTTTGGCTTTTATAGTAGTGTCATAAGGCAATTGTTATCATTTTAGAACATCAATTCTTTTATTTTTACTAGTATTCCAAGTAGGAGGAAAAAGAGATTGTAAACATTTATTTTCTGTTATGCTGCTTAAACCCTTATGCAATTAGTATTATTCAGACCAATAGCAAAAATAACAAAACTTATTCACTATTAAAACCTTCCTCAATGACTCTAATACCAGGTCTGGGGCTAGCATAACCAACTGGGCAACTTTGTGTTACCAAATCCTCAATCTTGAGGGAATGTGGTGTGTTTTTCAATTGAGGTCTCAGTATAAATTCTTATAACCATTTTAGAAGCTTCCAGCCTTAGAGCTTATTCACCTTTCCTGCATGCTCAGCTGATGGCCTCAGACACACACTTATCCCAGACATGGCTATCTTCTTACATTTCCTTTAAAGAGATAAAATATGTTTATTGAGATAGGGCTACCATTAGTGAAACTTGTGCAATTGCACAGGTTAGGAAAAAGAGATTTAGAGGTAACACTAAGCTTCATATGCAACTTGATTTATTTCTCAGCTACCACCATCATAATTTTCTCTATTTTGGCTGTGCTCCATTTCCTACATGTTACTACTAACCTGAGAAGGACAGTTTAGGAGTACAAAAAGGATAATACATATATATATGTGTGTGTGCCTGTGTTTGTGTGCATGCATGCTTATTAAAGAATATCGAGCCCTTGAGGCATAATTCTCTAAAAATGACCACAAAATTTATATCAAAGCATTTCTACTATTTAGTGAACTTGGTTTAATAAGGCTTCTTAGATATCCAGTGTGCTGTTGTCTACGTACACAGAATTTTTTGGTTTTGAAACATTTGCCTGTCAATAGATCATATTTTTAAATTATTTTGCACAGATGTTGAAAGAATATGCCAAGTCTTACACTCCCCTGAGTGCTCTTCTATAACCACCAACAATGCTGCAAAATTGCAGATTCGGATTAGAAAGCTTGTTGTGGCCTTAGGACACTTTTCTCTTACAATCTCAGAAGAGATATCACCTGTACTCTCTTGTGCATTATATAACATTACAAAATTAAGAATCCATGTGCATCATACAAATCATTGATAGCTTTATCGTATTTTAGTAGATGGGAATTCTTTTAAGTGGAATTTATTTCCTTTGGCACAACAGTGAAATGGGGATAAATCTTCTTGCTCCATTACGTGTTTGCCCGAAGGCAAGTTGCTAGGCTGCAGAGAGTGTGTTGGGGCAGAATCATTCCCCTTCCTACCAAAAACACACTCGACTTCATTATATATCAAATATAGTTGTATCCTTTCCCATTCTTAAACCCTAAATAATACATAAACAGCCAAATTAAAGCATTAGATTTCTGTTGTTGCCAAAATTTACCAGATAATTGTTCAACTCGCCCCTTAGCTTTGACTGTTTAGACAAGGAATTTAAATTTCACTGTAGAGACTAAAATATTCCAAATGAGACACAAGGGTAACAGGTGAGAACTATTTGAGGACAACCTCATGTCTCCAAAAGTTTCAAAAATAATTATAAAGAACATCAGTAACCAAAGGGGCATTTGAATAATTGTCCCATCATATAGCAAATACTTACTCGATGTTTATAAAAGAAAGTATTTTTCCCCTAGATTTTTATCTTTTTAGTTAAGTTGGGAATCAATGGAAATGTCATTTTGTAATGATTATTTTATAAATATGTTAAGGGATAAATTTATATAACTGTTGCAGTCTTAGGCTACTACAAAGCAAGACAAAGAATCCAACCTTTATTATAATTATTATTATTATTGATTTGGAGCAGTGGTAATAGCAGAGTCAAGTAATTTAATAATCAAAATGAACACAGATAAAATAAAAGAGCACAGAGTTAGTTTGTTCCAAAAAACAAAAATTAAATTGAGTACCTACCAATATCTTATTTGTATTAAAACATCTGCTTTTTCATGGTTGTTACTTGGAAAGTAAAAGTTTTAAGAGATAGCTGGGTTGATCTTCCTTGGACTAGTTATTATTCGTTATTTGGAGGGACCGCAGCACTCAAGAGTGGTGGCCTTACCCATGGCTGGCCTCATCTTTCTTGAGTAAACATCCAAACTCTCCTTATAAAAATGTCTGAGTTCCTAAAACATTTATCCAGAGGTAACTGAATTTTATTTGTTATTTTGTAGGATAGCTTTCATTTCATTGGTATTGGTATTTTAAGCAATGATTATTTTATTAGCAATGGTACTTATATAATGATATTTCACTTTCAGATCACTAGGTATCTAAAATTGTTAAAATGAAATGTCTTTCAAATAATTTTATCTTTTTTTTTTTTTGGACCGGTAAGGGGATCGCAACCCTTTGCGTACGGTGTG
>NW_007730215.1:194131-202622 GCF_000696425.1 Galeopterus variegatus
CATGCTCAGCCAGTGAGCGCACCGGCCATCCCTATATAGGATCTGAACCCGCGGCCTTGGCACTACCAGCGCCGCACTCTCCCGAGTGAGCCACGGGGCCAGTCCAAGTAATTTTATCTTTTAAAACACCACCCTGTATGTGTTTAAAACTGAAATAGAAATGGGAAGAAATCAGAACTTAACACAATCTCTATCTATTACTAGTACTACTACTACCACCACTACTACTACTATTAAAAATCTATGTCTTGGGTATAAGATAACATAGCAAAAACCAAGGCTTTAAATTTGATAACTTTTCTTATTGTCATTCTATCTCGGCTTAAGGCATAATGCTGCTATGTAAAGTAATGACTAGACAAAGTACAAAATGATCACGATGCAATGAGTGAAGGGCAAATCATGTATTTTCCATGGAAAAATATATATCAGAAGTTGTTCATGTACACTTTTGTTAAATTTTCTGTTTTAAGTGAAATATTGGGAATATTGGTTTTGCACCCAATTGTTTATCCAGATATGTTCAAAGCAGAGAAATCTCAATGGAGCAAAGAAGACTGAAGCATAAATGGAAACTTTCCTCAAAGAGATCTGGAAAGGTTATGGTGAGCCAGTTACTGAAGCGTACTACGTATTTCTGTGCTCTCTGCTTTCTTAACCTGTGAGATGTGACCTGATTTTTTCCCTTTCATTCAAGGTCATCTTTAAACTTACAGAAAACCAAAAGAAAATAATACAAAGGAGGAATAGACAAAGAAGAGTTCAGATGCATATTTTAAAATACCACATTGGTTTAAAATAACTTACGATGAAAGGGTCACTTAAGAAGGGCACTGCTTAAAATTTAAGCAGGCAGTAATGGAAAGCGACAGACCTCAAACAATTTAAGCCTTTCACACTTGAGTGAATTCACAGTGACAGCAAGACAAGGATGTGCTAACTTACCTCTGCAGGACCTTGGCTATTGCTTCATAGGCTCTCCCCAGGCTGAGATCATCATCCAGGTCTGCTGAGATTTTGCTGTATGTGTTAAGGGCCTATCAGGAAGAGAAACACATACTGAACATACAGCATGTCCAAATATACTGTTTCATTTCAAAACAGAAAAGATTAAAATTAATAGTTGTTTTTAACGCCTCTATAAATTTTTTTGTTTGTTTATTAAAAATTCATGTTGGTTTGGTTTATTTTTGTCTATAGTATAACTTGTTTCATGGCAGTCTCTTTAAGCCATGACAGTGAGGTCTTACTTTTGTAAAAATAATTGTTTTTCTGCACAATCCCAAATCTTCCAATTTATGTAACTTACGTGTGAATAAATAATTGAATGGTTTACAACAGTATTTTAACGTATGGGACTATTATCTAAGGTGATATAAGACAGATTATAATATTCTACTATGATAGCTTAAATATCACTTTTCTTTCTATAAATAGCTATTTGAAAAGCATTAATTTAGATGCCAGGCAATTTCTGAATCTATCATTTTATTAGAGGCATATCTCACAGTGTGTACACGTATACAGTATACACTAAAAATATTTCTTACAAATGTACTCCATTACCAACAATCTCTTCAATAATCGAAAGATTACAGCTGCCACAGCCAAACATAGGATCTTAATTTAATTTAACACTGACATCATTTGTATGGTATAATATTCCTCCCTCCCCCCCCCTTCAATGGCCAGAAGGGAAAAAAATACATAAAACAAAATCCCCATTCTTTCTTCTTCCTTTATTGTTACTTGGCCCAATCTATTACACACATGAGGACACAGGAAATCTCCAAGGACCTCTATGGAAATCCTTTTTGCACATTTTCTAAGAATGAATTAGTGAAAGTCATTTGACGGCATTTGGGAGAGAGAGTCAGTGTGAGGGAGGATGTAATCCTGCCACATGTACTACTGCCTGGATTAGGCAGCCTAGAAGGTTTAAGTAGTAGAGGCAGGGTTGATATTCATCTTTACTTTCTTGAAGTTAAGATTTGGAGAATAACTTCAATGAGACCATTGTGATATGTCATAAAATCTGAGTTTCTTGTGGTTTACAAGTGACTGCTTGACATGCTGATGTTAAAACTTACTCTCAGATATATACTTACCCAAGGTTCAAATTCCTGCTAAACCAGCAAAGTTCAAACTTTTGGTTTTTATTTTTTATTACTTAAAAAAATTATTCACTTTTAATTGACAGACAATTGTGTATATTTATAGAATACAATGTGATGTTTTGAACTATGTGTACATTGTAGAAAAATTCAATCAAGCTAACATGTTAATCATCTCACCAAATTATATTTTGAAATATACAATACATTATTAACCCTGATTCTTATTGTTAAACCTCTTAATGAGCCTGAAAATATTCCTTTCACTCTGTCTTACATAACTGACAACACTTAGATTTAATCTCACATGACTTAACATAGATCTTTCTGAGTAAAGGGGCAGAACCACTGAATTTTGTGAATTTATGAGATCTTATTGAATCCTAATACCAAAATATATAGGAAGAGACTTTCTAGTGTCTTTTTTGTCCATATATTATTATATGACATTAATTGAATCCTAATACCAAAATATATAGGAAGAGACTTTCTAGTGTCTTTTTTGTCCATATATTGTTATATGACATTCTAAAAACTTTTTTAAAAGATTGAATATTATTATATTTTGTGCCAAAGTAGTTTATTTTTTTTTCCAGCAAATACTGTTAATGTGTCCCAAGCACTACGTTAGACTGTAAGAAATCTCAAATACATGAGAAAAATACTTGCAGCCCTCAAGGCATTTACAGTCCAATGGTACAGACATTGGACTGATATGACTATGTGAAATAGCAGTGACTGAAGATAGGCTTCTCCAGGGTTTCATCTGTGCTTGTACTGTACCACTTACCCATGCTCCTGGCCACGTTGGGCCCTGAAGTGTATGGTAACAAACAGAAGTGCCCAATTTTATCTGAGAGGGGTGATTCTTTAGTTCATGGATAGGAGGGTAGGTGGCTAAGAAATTACAGGTAGATGTTTCACTATTGATGGTTCCCTTTCCACACCAGTGTGCCATACTTTCAGGGAACAGCACGGGGCAAGAAACAGCTCAGTCTTGGATTTTAGCTTTGGCCCTAGACTTAATTCTATAACTAGCTCACATGGCAAGAAACAGCTCAGTCTTGGATTTTAGCTTTGGCCCTAGACTTAATTCTATAACTAGCTTTCTCATGGAGACAGATGTGATCTACTGGAATAAACACTAACCTAACCTTAGAATAAGAAGACTTCAATTCACATCTTAGTTCTTCCATAACCAACACATCTGAGCCAGGAAAGCTCATTTAGTTTAGTTTCCTCATAAGTAAAAAAGACAACCTATTTCAGAGAGTTGTTGTGAGATAATATAAAGTGCTTTGTAAACCAGAGGAGAAGAATTCTTTGCAAATTTGTTAACCAGCCACTACTGAACAGCTCCTCATGGGAGTTTCCCTCCTCCAAGTAAAGACAACCCATTTTATTTGTGGTGTGAATGAGTCTGGGTATTTCTTTAAACAATTTACCTAAAAACAGGAAATACATAGGCAGTAGGAAGAATATAGTCCATTATTGGCCAAACAGGGTAACAGTCTACCTGAAATCCATACTGAGCTGTCTAAATCAAAGACAGGGCCTCTACTGCTCAGAAATGTGAGCTCTAGTGGGAGGAAACACATACAGGTGAAATCCTAAGAATACCCAGCAGATCGGTGAATTGTGCAGTTTAAACTAAAGGCAGCAGGAAGGCATTCATTAAAATAAAAATAAAAAGAAATCATAAAAATAAGTGGGAAAATAACGTGAAATTTTGAATTCTTTAGAAGTTAAAGATGTTTTATACTGATTTATGGGAAGCTACCATATCTGCTTTTTAAAAGTAGGTATAACTTACAAATTAATAAATATTAAAAATGTTGAATCATTAGACAAGGAGTGGAACCTTTTTTACAAAGAATGTTTCAAGTGAGAAAATACAGTATGGAAATCTGAGAGGTCCACTCTACTTGACTGAATATCCCTGTGGCATGCAATATATTGGAAACAAATCCAGGATCTGGATGGTTAGAATCTATCATGGCAAATCAAATATAGGTGAGAATACAGAACCCCGAGGTGCAAAATGTTGTGATGAATTGAAAATTCATGTATCTTTAAAGTTTATGGGCAATTAATTTAGTCAATCTTTATCAAAAGACAGAGGTGAAAATAGAGATTTAGCACATTACTATGTAAATTTCAATGAACACCAAAATGCGGGATAACAAGGTTACTAAAGTTAGAAAAGTCAATTCATACACCTAATAAACATTGAGTGCTTCATGACCTCTCAATCTAACTTCTCCAATAATTTCAGCGAATAAGGGAAATGAAGCTTTGAAAACTTTCTCACTGGACTTTAAAGATAACAGGCTATTTTTTCACCACAATGAAATTGATGTATTTGGAAAAGCATTTTTTAAAAAATCCAGTTTTTAAACTGGACAATGAGATAATTACTACCAGTCACCTTAAAACAAAATTAGCAGAATACTTAGCATAGAAAACGAGACTGTGAAAAAGCATAATGGTGGTGATATGCTACAAATTCTTTGAAGCATTGTTTGCTGTAAAATCAAAATTTAAAGACCAGTAATTTCTTTTATTGCAATATCCTTCAAAGGACCAATAGATTTAGATCAAGATTGTCACCTGTCAACAGAGTGGGATATCTGTTTATCTCTCTATATTTGTATCTCTGTGCCTGTATATCTCTATCTATCTATAGAATAGAAAAGTATACTTGCCCTCCCAGAATTTAAGAATTTAAAATTTATAAGAATAAATTTTGTGCCTGAACTTTAGCACCTTTAGCATATGGGAAGACATTATTAGGTCTAATAATATCAAACAGCCAGTTGTTTTGTTTTTCCAGTTATGAGGATACCTTGGAACAGAAGAAATTAAACTATTTGGTATTGATTCCTCTTCCTGCCTTCCTCTATTTTTCTCTTCCTTACCCCTCTGTAATTCTTCTCTTATATGCTCTTTGCTGTAGACAACATTAAAACAAAAAAATTCCAACAATCACAGCCCTCATGTTCACTTTCACAACTGAAACTTAATTTAAACTACTACAATGAACGGCTATCACTCCAGACCTCTCTTTTTTTTTTTTGATATTAGAAAAACATTTTTATTATGATGTTAATATATTGTAGGAACAATCACAGCCCTCATGTTCACTTTCACAACTGAAACTTAATTTAAACTACTACAATGAATGGCTATCACTCCAGACCTCTCTTTTTTTTTTTGATATTAGAAAAACATTTTTATTATGATGTTAATATATTGTAGATATTCTTACATAAAATAGAAAGGCTATAATTCAGCTTTTAGAAGCAAAGATAAGCCTTGTATTTCTAAATGCAGGAACAACATAAAATTATAAAATATGGCATGAAACTAATATAAAAATTAAACAATTATAAATAAATTATACTATCATTTAGATACATGTTCAGAAAGTGCATGAAAATTTTACTAATAACTTTTGTATGCAGAAAACTTAAACTTACAAACCAAGTATTTTAATAAATATGGGGAGCCTACCAATTATCTAATTCAGTTCTTATATAATGTGTAAATTCAAGCATGTTATTTCAGAATTTCTAGAGCTATAATCACAGAGCGCAAAGAGACCACCTACAGATTGGGAAAATATATTTGAAAACTATTCTGGTACATCTGATAATGGGTTAATTCCAAAATACATAAAAATCTCAATGTAACCACCCCCTCCCCCTCAATAACAATTAAAAATGGGCAAAAGTCCTGAAGAGACATTTTTCAAAAGAAGATATTCAAATGGTCAATAGTGTTATGAAAAATTTTTTTCTTATTTATTTACTAACACATATTAATTGTACATATTTATGGGATACAGAGTTATATTTCAATACATGTATACAATGTTTGATTATAAAATCAGGGTGGTTAGCATATTTGTTATCACAAAAATGTATCATTTATTTAGTTATTTATTATTGATTATGCATATTCATGGGGCACAAAGCTGACTGTCACTACCTGTGTATGGGATGTGATGATGAGATCAATACTACAGTATGCCCTTTACCACAAATTGCCATTATTCCCAGTGTACTCCACACAACCTCTCCCTGACCTCCCTCCACCTCCATGCCTGGCAACCCTAGGTATGTTCTCTCCCTCTGCCAGTCCAAAGCACCACTCTGGTCTTTCTTTCCTTCTTTCTCTCTTAGCTTCCACTTATGATTAAGGACATATGAACGGCTATCACTCCAGACCTCTCTTTTTTTTTTTGATATTAGAAAAACATTTTTATTATGATGTTAATATATTGTAGGTATTCTTACATAAAATAGAAAGGCTATAATTCAGCTTTTAGAAGCAAAGATAAGCCTTGTATTTCTAAATGCAGGAACAACATAAAATTATAAAATATGGCATGAAACTAATATAAAAATTAAACAATTATAAATAAATTATACTATCATTTAGATACATGTTCAGAAAGTGCATGAAAATTTTACTAATAACTTTTGTATGCAGAAAACTTAAACTTACAAACCAAGTATTTTAATAAATATGGGGAGCCTACCAATTATCTAATTCAGTTCTTATATAATGTGTAAATTCAAGCATGTTATTTCAGAATTTCTAGAGCTATAATCACAGAGCGCAAAGAGACCACCTACAGATTGGGAAAATATATTTGAAAACTATTCTGGTACATCTGATAATGGGTTAATTCCAAAATACATAAAAATCTCAATGTAACCACCCCCTCCCCCTCAATAACAATTAAAAATGGGCAAAAGTCCTGAAGAGACATTTTTCAAAAGAAGATATTCAAATGGTCAATAGTGTTATGAAAAATTTTTTTCTTATTTATTTACTAACACATATTAATTGTACATATTTATGGGATACAGAGTTATATTTCAATACATGTATACAATGTTTGATTATAAAATCAGGGTGGTTAGCATATTTGTTATCACAAAAATGTATCATTTATTTAGTTATTTATTATTGATTATGCATATTCATGGGGCACAAAGCTGACTGTCACTACCTGTGTATGGGATGTGATGATGAGATCAATACTACAGTATGCCCTTTACCACAAATTGCCATTATTCCCAGTGTACTCCACACAACCTCTCCCTGACCTCCCTCCACCTCCATGCCTGGCAACCCTAGGTATGTTCTCTCCCTCTGCCAGTCCAAAGCACCACTCTGGTCTTTCTTTCCTTCTTTCTCTCTTAGCTTCCACTTATGATTAAGGACATGTGGTATTTTCCCCTCTGTGCCTGACTTATTTTACTTAACATAATTTTCTCCGAGCTCATCTGTGTTGCTATGAATGGCAGAATTTTATTCATTTTTATGTCTGACTAGTATTCTCAGTGTATATATACCTCATTTTCCTTATCCCATCATCTGTTGATGTACTTCCACATCTTGGCTATTGTAAATAGAGCTGTGATGAACGTGGGAATGCATGGGATGATTTCCATTTCTTTGGGTGTATACCTAGAAGTGGGGTTGCTGGATAGTGTGGTAGATCTATCTGCAGTTGTCTGAGAAACCTCCATACTGTCTTCCATAGTGGTTGTACTAATTTACAGTCCCACCAACAGTGTAGGATGGTTCCCCTTTCTCCACATCCTCACCAGCATTTGTTATTCTCTGTCTTTTTGATAATAGCCAGTCTAACTGGGGTGAGGTGATATCTCAGTGTGGTTTTAATTTGCATTTCCCTGATGATAAGTGATGTTGAGCACTTTTTTAAATACCTGTTGGCCATTTGAATGACTTCCTTCATGAAATGTGTATTCAGCTCCTTTGCCCATTTTTTAATAGGGTTATTTGTTTTGATACTACATAGTTTGAGTTCCTTGTATATTCTGGATATCAATCCCTTGTCAGACATACAGTTTGCAAATATTTTCTCCCATTTTTTAGGCTGTTGTTTCATTCTGTTGATTATTTTCTTTACTATACAGAAGCTTTTTAGTTTGATATAGTCCCATTTATTTATTTTTTCTTTTGTTGCTTGTGCTCTTGGGGTCTTATAAAGTCTCTGCCCAGTCCTACTTCCTGAAGTATTTCCCCTATGTTTTCAATTAGTAGTTTTATAGTTTCAGGTCTTAAGTCTTTAATCCATTTGAGTTGATTTTGGTATATGGTAAGAGGTGCAGGTCCAGTTTCATTCTTCTGCATATGGATGTCCAGTTTTCCCAGCACTATTTATTGAAGAGGCAGTCTTTCCCCCAACGTGTGTTCTTGGTACCTTTGTCAAAGGTCGGTTGGCTGTAAATCTGTGGGTTGATTTATGGGCTCTCTAACACTGCCAATATCACCCTGAATGGGGAAAAACTAAAGGCTATTCCCTTAAGAACAGGAGCAAGACAAGTATGCCCACTCTG
>NW_007730216.1:0-1703 GCF_000696425.1 Galeopterus variegatus
AGTCAGGCACAGAAAGAGAAATACCACATGTTCTCACTTATTGGTGAGAGCTAAAAATAAACAAATAAATTAACACACACAGACAAAAAAAAACCAGGGGTGGGGGGAAGAAGACATAACAATTACAATTCCTTGAAGTTGACACGACAAGTGAACAGAAAAGACATTGTTGGGTGGGAGGGGGAGAGGGAGGAGGGAGGGGGGTTTCGGTAATGGGCCACAATAATCAACCTCATTGTATATCGACAAAATAAAATTTAAAATAACTAACTAACTAACTTAATTTAGTAAGGGATCAAAAAAAAAAAAAAAAAAAGATGGAGTTTAAAGCCCCTTTCTATCCTGGGTACTATTCTGATCANAGAAATACCACATGTTCTCACTTATTGGTGGGAGCTAAAAATAAATAAATAAATTAACACAGAGAGAAAAAAAACCAGGGGTGGGGGGAAGAAGACATAACAATTACAATTCCTTGAAGTTGACACGACAAGTGAACAGAAAAGACATCGTTGGGTGGGAGGGGGAGAGGGAGGAGGGAGGGGGGTTTCAGTAATGGGCCACAATAATCAACCACATTGTATATCGACAAAATAAAATTTAAAATAACTTACTAACTAACTAACTAACTAAATTTAGTAAGGGAAAAAAAAAAAAAAAAAAAGATGGAGTTTAAAGCCCCTTTCTATCCTGGGTACTATTCTGATCACTGACATCAATGATTCCACATCTGGCTGAGCACCAGGACTGCCTGTGAGCTTGTTAAAAATACTCAGTCTTCTCTCCAAACCCACAATCTCAGAATGCTAGGCGCTGAGCCCAGGTATCACCTCTTTAACAAGTTGAGATGAGGCAGATGCACAGCCTAGAAATCTCCTGTATATGTTCTTGTAACTAAAAGTGTTGTCTACAGACCAGCAGTATCAACACCAACAGTGACCTTGTAAATACATGCTTTATCACAGAACATCTGGGTCCTAAAGTGATGTTCAGGCAGTTTCTGTGCATAAGAAAGTCTGGGACTTCCTGGTCTATGTGCCTTCTAGACATGGTGCCAGAATTGTACAGTCTGTTCTGGGCATGCAGTCTGCTCTAGGTGTGTGGTCTGATTAAATCAGTTAGCACTGGAGGTCCAGCCTGAACCTAGGGTTCAGTCCCTATTCCCTTTCTCTTCTATAGCCAATCACTCCCAAGTTTCCAAGGCCTTAAATATTATTTACATGGCATGATCTCCCAAACAATTTCTCCAGCCCAGACATTTCTCCTAAACTTTAGACTAGTCTGTCCAACTGCCCATCCAACAACTCACTTACATTTCTAACCAACATTTCAGCTTCAACATCTCCTAAACTCAGTGCCTGTGATACTCGCCCCTCAAATATGCTTGTTCCAGGGTCTTCCCCATTTCCATCCTTCTACTACACAGTCCAAAACCTTGGGTGTCCTCCTTGCCTCCTTTCTCATACACCAAATGTAATCCTAGAAAATGCTGTAAAGTCCATCTTCAAAATATATAGAGAATCCAATCACTTCCCACTATTTCTACTGCTCACACCCCAGTCAAAACAACTGACATCTAGGGCTGGCCCAGTGGTGCACTGCGCTAGTGCGCCGCTTGGGAGCGCGGCTGCGCTCCCGCCGCGGGTTCGGATCCCACATACAGACTGGTTCCTGCTCACTGGCTGAGCGAGGCGCGGGGGCAA
>NW_007730216.1:2642-4699 GCF_000696425.1 Galeopterus variegatus
AAAAAAAAAAAAAAAAAAAAAAAAAAAAAAAAAAAAAAACAACTGACATCTACACGAAGCACTGCATGAATTTCCTACACTTTCCCCGACTTTCTTGGTCCCCTCTTAAATATCAACTCTCTTCTCAGCACAGCAGTCAGATTAATCAATTTAAAAGAGAAGCCACACCATATTTTTCTTCTCCTCAAAATTGTCTTATAATTCCCCACCTCACTCGGAGAAAAGTCAAAACCCTTCTAACATCCCCAAAGCCTCCATGATGTGACCATACCTCTGACCTCATTTCAGTCACTCTCTGCCCCAGCTGTCCTGGCCCACTTGCTCCTCCTGGATCACACAGACATGCTCCTTCCCTGGTGTATTTGCACTGGGGGTTCCCTCTACCTGGGAGAAGTTGACCCACATATCCTCATGGATAACTCATGTCCTTCAAATCCTTCCTGAAAGGTCACCTTCTAAATGCTGCCATACTAAACTCTCTAGTAATCTTCCCTCTCCCCACACACCCACATTCTGCATCACATTCCTCATTACAGTTACCATCTTCTAACATAACACTTTAGTTATTAACCATGCGGTATAGGCTGAATAATGGCCCCCAAAGATGTCCACATGTAAATCCCTTGAACCTGTGAATATGTTACCTTATATGAAAAAAGGAATTTTGCAGATGGATTTAGGTAAGGATCTTGAGATGGGGAGATTATCCTAAATTAGCTGAGTTGACCCAATGATGTAATCACAAGGGTCCTTATACGAGGGAGGCAGAGTGGGTCAAAGTTTGAGAGAGAAGATATAAGGTTGAGGTCAGAGAAAAGATTTTAAGCTGCTGGCTTTGAAGAGGGAAGATAGGGACACAAGCCAAAGAATGTGGGCAGCCTCTAGAAGCTGAACGAGGTGAGGGAACAGATTCTTCCCAAGTCCCCAGAAGGAACACAGTCTTGTGGACCCATTTTAGACTTCTGACCTCCAGAAGTGCAAGTGAATAAATTTGTGTTGCTTTAAGCCACTAAGTTTGTGGTAATTTGTTGCAGCAACAAAAAGAATCTAATATATTTTCTTTATAATATATAGTCTACCTCTTCCCCCCTACAGAATATTCTAGAAATGGCTAGCAATTTTCATCTTTAGTCCACTGATGTTTCCCATATGCAAAAATAGTGTGTGCCAAATGTACACTCAGCAAATATCAGTTGAATGAATAATCACTGTAGAGCACCTGCCTATTCTAGAGTTGGTATCTTTATTAAAGTAGCCTCAGGCCAAATGCTGTTTGGTGGCAGTACAGCACAACGTCCTCTCACACTGACATCAACCTTGCCACTTTTGTACTTTTCTCACAAGTGCTGCTCTCCTCTCCCTTTTCCATTCCCTTCTTCCCACACCAGCCCTCCTGCATACTACAGCACACAATTCTATTTCTCTATTCAGAAAAGATGATCCTAGGCTTATGGGCCCTATTTTCCAACCAAATATATGTCTAAATTAGACTCTGTTTAATAAACCCATGAGTTTGGATTGGAGCCAGCACTAGGATTACCAGAGCTGAGGGCAGAGAGAGGGGGTAGGTGAGCAGAGGATGAAAACAACAGGAATTTATCCAAGATGAGAAATTATGGGATCCATCCTCTCTGCTAATTCCAGAATCTGGTTCCTTCAAAAAGGCTGGGGAAAAGACAGCAAGAACAAATCACGAAACAGCCCTAGAAGGAGGGCAAGAGCTGGATGAGGTTAAAAATTCACCTCTTGTTATCACAGAGACTCCTGTGTACAGGGACCTCCCTGGGCCTTGTGGGGTCAATGACAAGAAAAACAACTCCAGCTGCTGTCAGAGACGGGGACACCCAGAGGAGAAAGAGACCAGAACTCATACACAAGAACAATAACAGGCATGGTCCCCTACAAAAACAAAGAAACAAAAAGTAAACACAAAAGATGGGGGCTGAGGGACAGACCCAGGCCTGACCTACACTGGTTGGCCATACCAAGCCCTGGCTACTCATGCTCCTGGAGACAGGAGAAGGCCCAGGTGATGTCCGAGTCCCTGTGATCACAGG
>NW_007730216.1:6063-9242 GCF_000696425.1 Galeopterus variegatus
AGTAGGCTAGTCTCCCTACCTCCACAGATTCCAATGGTCGAAGGAGAAGTCAGGGTTCTTGAAGTCACAAAGGGAAGTCATGAACAAATCTTGCATTGCTCAGTCCCACCCAAGGCAGCTGCCTCATACTATATAAGAAAATAATCATGAACAAATTCAGGTTAGTCACTGTATGTGGTGACACTCTAAACAGCCAACCACATACTCAAAATATCCAAATCCAGACATTCCCCATAGCCCTGTCATGTCTCTCTGCCCTATCCCCTCTCCCACTTCAGCCACTCCAGGGTCTTACCTTTAGGAACCATGAGAGACACATCAGAGCCCTGGGCACTGTCAATGCCTGGGGTAGAACAAAATAGGACCTGGTCAGAACCCAGAGGAGATGTGGCTAAAGGAGGAATTATGGGGTGGGTGAGCTCCTCATGGGCTCCTATTTACACTGTCCCAAGGATTGCAGGAATCACACCCCCCCCACTTACTTGCCTGAATGTCGCTCCTTCCTTTTCTACCTGTGGAAAGAAAATGACCAGGGAGAAGGCAAAGTTATGAGATCCTAGAGCAACCTGCTAGTCCTGGACTCCAGAGAAGTTTCCAGAACTGAGACTGCAAACTCAGGGCAAAATCAGTAAACATATGGAAAGGTGATCTGTGGGGAATGGACCAATCACACTCTTGGAAGTCTGTTCTCAGCAACTTCCCTCTGACCTTTGACTCCTGGGAATTAATTCTCTATCACCAGAATCATCAATGTGAAAAATCTATCCTGTATTTCCACATGTGCTTTTCAAAAGACTAAGTGTTAGCAAAGAGGGTTCCAGGCTAGGTAAGCATGTGTGTGCAGATGGTACTTCCCATCAACGAGGCAGGGCACACTTCTACCTGAGGTGTGAAACCCTCCAGTGGGACAAGAAAACTCAGACCACACCCCTCAGCCCTTTACCTGAGCTCTTCTTCCTCCACATCACAACACCCATGACCACAGCTCCAAGGAGAACCAGGCTAACACTTCCCACAATGGTGATGGTGAGCTGGGAAGGTGGTTCTGGGAAAGGAAGGAAATTTAAGGGGTCCCGACTCTGCTGAAGGTGCTCAGAAAGGCTCCTGCTTTCTCTAAGAAGAGACTTAACCCTTTCATCTCCTTTCTTACCCCATCTCAGGGTAAGGGGCTCTGGCAGCCCCTCATGCTGCACATGGCACGTGTATCTCTGCTCCTCCCCAGAAGGCACCACCACAGCTGCCCACTTCTGGAAGGTTCCATCCCCTGAAGGCCTGGTCTCCACAGTCTCCATGTCTTGGGTTTGGTCCTCCCCATCTCGCTTCCAGGTCAGTATGATCTCCACAGGGTAGAAGCCCAGGGCCCAGCACTTAAGGGTGACATCACGGTCAGAGATAGGGTAGTGGGTCACATATGTTTTTGGGGGGTCTGAGGAAAAGAGTAAAAAATACAGTGTGGGGAAAATAGGATAATTTAGTCAGGCTCCCTCCGCTCAGGTCTGGTTGGGGGTCGAGCAGCACATTTCTTGTAAACAAGTTGTGTGTGGATGGAATCAGTGCATATGTACACCAATGTATCTTTTTAGTTAATTGTTATTGTGTGTTCAGTTTGTGAAATGGAACCAGCCGGCAGAGCTCGTGTCTAAAAATAGAGCATGTTTACCTGCTGGCAGCTGCTCAGTTTTCTTTGGATTTTGCCCGTAGCAGATCAGTTTCTGAGTTTCCCTTTGGATGCCTAGGTATTAGATGTGTGTGTGCTGAATAAAGACTACCCTTTCTTCAACCAAGGCTCCAAGGACCTTTTTGCCAGTTTCCTAGCTCGTAGACCTGCATGTGAAGGGTTTGTGAACGGGCTAGAGGGGTCTGTGAGCTCCAGACCCAGCCCTAGCTCTACATATAGGAACTTTGCATTTCTCATGGAACACTCCAGCAGCACTCATGTGACCATCCTGGGAATGGACAGGATGGTTACAATTGGGGAGGGACCACAAAACCGAGACACCAGCCTGAACCTAGGGATCTGGGGTACTCTCTTATTCCTTGTAATGTTCTACAAGCAGGGTAAAGCGGCCCAGGGTAGGAAGCTCCAGATGCCTGAGGGGGAGAATAGGGATTTCTGCCACTGACCTGAGTGGAGGCCCAGTGACTCAGAAAAGCTGAAGTCAGACCTCCAAAGGCATCAGGTGTGGAGCAGAGAAGAAAACCAAAGTTCGCAGTGGTTTTCTTATTTTCCCTGAGAGAAGGGCAAGCCCTCAGAGTCACTCTCTGGTACAAGATCTGGAAACCCAGGCGGACTCCTCCCTTTCCCCACACATGGGAGGGGCGATACTCTGGGTCCATCTCAGTCTCCCGCCCTCCTTGAGGGAGGCCAGCAGGAGAGAGCAACCGTAGACCAGTGAGGCATCCCCTCGTACCTGCGCGCTGCAGAGCCTCCTTCCCGTTCTTCACGTATCTCCGGAGCGACTCCATGCACGCCCCCTCCAAGTACGCTCGAACGCTCTCCGTATATCCCTCCGCCTCCCACTTGCGCTTCTCGACCTGGGCCACCGCGTCCCCAGCGATCCAGGAGCGCTGGTCCTCGTCCAGGGCGATGTAATCGGCGCCGTCGTNGCAGAGGCCGTTTCCCTCCCGACCCCGCACTCACCCGCCCGGGTCTCGGTCAGGACCAGGGTCCCCGAGAGCAGCAGGAGGAGGGATCGGGGCGCCATGACCCGCATTCTGCGTTTTGGGGGAAAATCTGAGTCCCGGCGGGACCGTGGGGACTTTGTAACCGGGAACCGCGGCGACGCTGATTGGCTTCTCTAGAATCCGGACACGCAATGGGAGTGAGGACTGGGGCCGCGTCACGAGTGTCCGGGCAGAAGGACCCGACACAGGTTGTGAGAGGGAGAAGTCAAAGTCCGGGGACATGGGGATCCCCAGTGCTCGGCTTACCTGCCAGACACCAGCCTCGGGCCTGAGACCCTGAGAGCCTCACCCTGGACCTTGGACCTTGTTCTGACCCCTGTCCTTCCGCACAGATTCCTTCTCTGTTACAGGGTCTCGCTGAATCCTGGTGGCCCAGGAGCTAAGTCAGTGCTTTTCAAACGTTTTCGTTTCGGGATCTCTGTATGCTCTTTCCAATTAGTGAGGACCCCAAAGGTAGTTTTTTATGTGGGTTATATCTGTCAGTATTTACCATA